>NC_092858.1:159236991-159245639 GCF_032062135.1 Pyxicephalus adspersus | reverse complement strand
ACATACATACACACACATTTGGCAACAGCAATCTCTGTTCTATTCACAGCCAACAGTATAAAGTTTTAATATCATTCCAATTACAGTGACAAGCTGTGTAAACATCTAGGCACTATCGCACAATGCTGCCCCAACCCATGACTGTATGTAGACAGAATTATTGCTATCATAGAAGGGTAAAGTTCATTCTCCATAACAGTCATCTTCCTGGAAAAAAGACCTAAATGTAATCTTGCTGTGAGCCGGCCATCCTGTACCCTGTGGCCTTCAAACAAGGCCGCTCTCTACTACAAAATAGCCGAGATAAATGACCGCACTAAACATCTGTGGGAATGAGGAATTTATTTCTTACACATTTACACAATATATATATATTTTTACTACACCACATATTATTGACCAACTATTTCTCCAATATTCATTATCACTGCAGGACCACCGAGAATTAAAAAAAAGCCCCAACATGTCATAACATTACAGAAGTGACATTCATCACATCACGTTTACACAGAATTGAAAGTAACCAGCACCGGGAAGTTGTACGTAGAATGTCTAAAATAGCTCTTTTATGGCGTCCATATAAACAGCGCAGCCAGTGACAGCTCCGCTTGGGATCCAAATACGGTCTTTTGTCAAGCTCTAGTTTTCTAAATACAAATCCCTGGTTCTTGTTACTTTTAGGTCTTGTACGGACTGTGACATTAGATATTCTTGCAAAGGTTTTATTCACTAAAGGGGGCAAATTAATTAGATGTGTGGTCTTTTGTAGCATCACGCATGGTTGTGATTTTAATCCTCCTGGCGGTATAATTAAAGAGGATTTTTAAATGCAAGAGTTTAAAAATCCTCATTTTAAATTTCCTGTCCGGTCCCGCCTACCTGCATGATGGTTCCGCCCTCCAGACACACACTGGCAAGCAGATGCCCGGAATCTGCTTTCTCTGGCCTCACGCCTCCAACGTTCACATGCTGGGGACGCAGATGCAGGGCGGGCATCGCCAGCTTGCACAGATGCCCGGCATCAGCAGGAGAAGAAAACGCCGGACATGGCTGGAGGACTCCACTGGAACTGGGAACAAGGTAGGAGTTTTAACCTCCCTGGAAATTCCACCCGGGATGGTTTGGGGTTAGCGCTTTTGGTATAGAAAATCCACCCCGGGCCACACTCAGGAGTACCGCCAGGGAGGTTAAACAAATATAGGACAGGTTCTAAATTAATAAGAACCAGCATCTTCACATTTGACAGCTGGTGGCAGTGAGCAGTACTAGTAATGCTCACTGCCACCCCTATTCATTCCCTATAGAAATGTAGCAGGGAGAGGCTACCATGTAGACAGCAGTTCCCCGTGTAAAAAAAGCAGTATACACACCACAACCTAATTAACCCCAATAACCTTAACCTCTCTGGCGGTCTAATTATGTCAGTATTTTTATGCCAAAAGCGGTAAATTATTTTGAATGGAAATTTATTTTACATTGTAGGCCTATAATTCTTAGGCATAACTAACAAAAATATGTCAAATATTTAATAAATGTATTAAACTTAATAAACTTTAAATAAATGATTTTTTTTTATTGGATTCAATACAGTTATTTTGTACTGAATCCAATCATAATTTGAACTTCCCGCCACGCTCCCTCGCACGCACCAACATCACCGGGAACTCTCGGTGATATGTCAGCGCACTCCCTAGCGGAAGAGGACGCAGCGCGAGGATGGGATCCGATGGGCAGAGGTAAGTGGGCCACACTCGGGATTAACGCTCAGGGGGTTAATGTACTTGTCTTTACCACAATTATATACTAGACTGTTACGATACAAACAGTGATTGGAGTTTTCCTGCTTTCTGTACCCCACATTTAAGCCATCCATTGCTCTGTGGACAATGGGCAAAGTGAAACTATTCTTCTGCTTTGAAAATGTTGAGGTTGACCTTTATTATTGCAGAAAGGGACAGGTGATATTTCTTCTGAAATTAAACAAACTTACCCTTCCTGCTACCTATCTTCAACTTCTACGTTGTTGGAATATGCCTGGGTACTGCACGTGGCTTTTGAGACTAAATGAACACCCACAGCCAGCAGTTACGCCACCCCGGCCAATCAAAGAGGCCAAAGTTTAAGAGACGAAGATAGCAGCACCCACAACAGAACAGGGGCATGCAAGTTTTAACAAGCTGCCCGATTGCATTTACCTTTATTTTTAGCTATAGGTTCACTCTAAGTTTTACCTATAGACATTAAAGAAAAATAAAATTCAATGCAGCACCTTAAATCATGTAATATACACTAAACTCCCCAGAAAAAAAAAAAAAACACATATAAGGACCTCATACTCCAGAATGTAACATATATAAATACCACAGATGCAAAAGTAGCAGTACTCTAAAAACAACAGCAAAAAGCCCAACACAAAAATTAATACATACACACAATTGTTACACATTAGATTGCATATTACACTGTACGTACCATCTGATCAGCTTGTTGGGAATCCGGTGCCACTAAAAACCATTCAATGTCCAGCGTCCCGACGTCCTCTGGTGCTGTAGTGTATTTTTATGCCAAAAGCGGTAAATTATTTTGAATGGAAATTTATTTTACATTGTAGGCCTATAATTCTTAGGCATAACTAACAAAAATATGTCAAACATTTAATAAATGTATTAAACTTAATAAACTTTAAATAAATGATTTTTTTGTATTGGATTCAATACAGTTATTTTGTACCGAATCCAATCATAATTTGAACTTCCCGCCACGCTCCCTCGCACGCACCAACATCACCGGGAACTCTCGGTGATATGTCAGCGCACTCCCCAGCGGAAGAGGACGCAGCGCGAGGATGGGATCCGATGGGCAGGACGCCCAAGGACACCGATGGGAACAGGTAAGTGGGCCACACTCGGGATTAACGCTCAGGGGGTTAATGTACTTGTCTTTACCACAATTATATACTAGACTGTTACTATACAAACAGTGATTGGAGTTTTCCTGCTTTCTGTACCCCACATTTAAGCCATCCATTGCTCTGTGGACAATGGGCAAAGTGAAACTATTCTTCCCTTTATTTTTAGCTATAGGTTCACTCTAAGTTTTACCTATAGACATTAAAGAAAAATAAAATTCAATGCAGCACCTTAAATCATGTAATATACACTAAACTCCCCAGAAAAAAAAAAAAAACACATATAAGGACCTCATACTCCAGAATGTAACATATATAAATACCACAGATGCAAAAGTAGCAGTACTCTAAAAACAACAGCAAAAAGCCCAACACAAAAATTAATACATACACACAATTGTTACACATTAGATTGCATATTACACTGTACGTACCATCTGATCAGCTTGTTGGGAATCCGGTGCCACTAAAAACCATTCAATGTCCAGCGTCCCGACGTCCTCTGGTGCTGTAGTGTATTTGCATTCCATAAGTATTTTGCCACCTTGAACACCTTCGAAAGTCTTCTTGTCTAATGGTACCAGTTCCAGGGCGTTCAGAGTAGCTGAAAGATAATAAAAAAAATATCCTAAGTACATAGCAATGAATAAAGACGTACAAGCTAAGATGTAATAAAGGCTCTGTGTAGGTCAATCGTAAAAACTTAGGCTATTGCCTAACCAAAGAAGGAAATGAAAAATAAATTATATACAATAATTGGGTAATGTTTTCTACATGGTAATCCTGCCAGTAGTAGTCTTAGGCTAGGTACACACGTGCAATAATTATCGTTTGAAAACGAACGATCAACGATTATTTTGAAAGATCCTGTTGTACACAATTCTGTACATGCTGTAACAATATGATTGTTTAAAATAATCCACCAATAATGTACACACTAGATACGATCATTTGTGAACGATCGTTCGAACGATGCAGGAAGTGACATGTACAGGAGAAAGTGTATTACAGAACAATTCATGTTCACTGAATGACCGTACATACAATAGATTACGAACGATCCTCATCCAATCAGATCCGCCGGGACGGTGGTTCATTTCCGGAGAGATTCTTCGTTCGTCGGCGTCATTGACCAGTCGTTGTGCACTTTTTTTGTTAATTATCGAATGATCTGTTGAGGATCGTTAGTTTCCAACGACAATTATTGTGACTGCACGTGTGTACGCAGCCTTACTGTTCCCGGGGAAACAATGATGTACTGTACCTATGAAGAAGCAGCTTTGTCCTGTCCTCAAGTGTCTTAACAAAAGGTGGGGGGAGATTTTTTTAGACCACACTCAATAAATGGAAAACGAACATTTTTAACTGTGCACGCTTAAGGCAGGATCAACAGAATAGGAACAGTTTAAAATTGTATATTTAACAGGCAAGGAAGCAAATAAGACATTCACTTAGGTTTACATATACTTTAACTTGGCCAGAGGCACTTGTTTTACTCTGTGTGTTTGCACAGCTCTCCACACCTTTCACACACTAGACTTGCAGCTTGCTAGGATCACTGGAAGTAATACAGATTTTTAGGACAGCGCAGAGGCAAAACCTATATGTTTCATAGAAATTCTAGGATGTGTGCTCAAAGTCGGTCAAACCCAAAACAAAAAAGGGATTTCCCAGGCAATGATTCATTGTAAATGTCTCATCTCTATGAAGTTATATACTCTGTCCCCTACCACATTTTTATACAATCATCAACAGGGAGATACATAAATTGTAAAGCTTAAAACCGACAATTCGGAAACTAGATGAGTACCAAAGATAATTACAATATATTTTAACGCTTTTTGCTCAATTACAGATTATTAAACAGTATTTAACATATTACACAGTGTTGTACATAGGGGTTACAAATGACAGACCGTGACACAGGAGGGGGAGAGGACCCTGCCCCAAAGAGCTTACAATCTAAGAGGTGGGGGAAGTATAACAGATAGCCCCTTCTGGCCACCACTCCACTCATCAGGGCTCCTCACAGCTATACAAGTAGGTGAGCATGCAAAGAACCTCATTTGTGGGCAAAGTCATGGAAGGAACCACGAACTGCATTACCCATAAAAATTACCTTGGCTCTATACCAGGCAAAGTGACAATTGTCTCTGTAATCGATTCTCCAACCCCTTTAACTTACCCTGACTAGGATCCCTCACAATTGCTATTTTGTCAACAGCTGGTAAAATACCCGGCACTTCCAGGTAAGGGAAAATCTGCTCCTACAACTTTGCACTACACATACAATGCAATCATCTTGTGCCTTTGACAAGATGATTGCCTTGTATATATGGTGCACAGTTGTGGAAAATCCTTTCTCCAGTAATGTTTTGCATTTTGTTATTTAAGGTAAACTAAATATTTGTGAATACATAAGGAGTGCATTTTGATTTTTTTTTCATGCTTTACAATTCTGCACAGATTTTACAATATTAAGCTTTTGAGACCTGAAAAGAAAGCAGTGCCATGAAGAGAGCCATTATTGAGAGCTATAAAATACATTTATGGGCTCCTCCAAAACCAAGCTACACGCACCAGTAATTTTAGCACTGATGTAACAACTTAATTAGGAAAGAAATACTTTTATCACTGAATCACTTGTATGTAGGCAGAGTCTAATGGGTAAAGGGATGAAAGCTGAATGCTAAGCTAGTTCTTCCCAACTTTGCCACTTCACTTTCCACCTTATAATCAAATTTAGGAAGTTCCAGTTGAGCAGATGATGGAAAACCAAGTAAGCATGGTACCTTCAGTATCATATTGGTAACTATATACAAAAGGTAGCTACCGGTAAAACAAAAGCCAAATACTGAGTGTAAATGTTGGGCTTGGTTCCATTCCAATAGTCACTTCTGGAGCTCCATCACATGAATTCATGTTTGCAGGCATGAAGGTTGAATGTTCACTCAATACACCTTAACACATAAAAAAAAAGTATGTACTACCACTTGTTAGCAAAGCACCACAATGCACAAAGTATTCCCATCTGTACAGTGTTATGCTGCCATGCAGGTGCCTTGGGTTCAGCCACCATTCTGAATAAAAGCCTATGGAAATATATGGAACACAATAAAAGCCCATGTTAAAGACCAACCAAGGGAATCTAAATTCAAAAGAGGGCAGAGCCAGGCATTAATTTAACAAGAAAAAGGCCAACAACCGCATATGTACACACATGCAACAATTGTCCTTGGAAAGAATCTTTCACAATTCTTTCCAAAGACAAATGACGGCACTATACATAAACAAGTGCTGTACATACAGAACCGTTATGCTCCATGGAGAGGGGAGGGGCCCTGAGCCGATTTTTGGACGAGAACCATTGCATGTGTGTATGTAGCCTTAGCCTTGTATAGCTTCAATTCTACATATGTCAATGAATACTATGCTTATTTTATCATGTGCACCCATAGAATTGCACAGGTTTGTTATAAGTCGTCTTTGAGGTGTACTTAAAGTCATAATATGTGACAACTTTGCAAAGGAGGCCCTATAAACATTAGCATCCCAGGTTCTGGCTCCCAGCAGCAGCTGGTATGTCTCTACAGTGTGTACAAGCTGGTATTTGAACGACCTAGATGGATTGACAAAAACTGCAGCAGCTGGGGAGAAGTGGTGCTTTAACACACAGGCAATGACGGAAAGTATATTGCCTCTTTTTTTTTATGTAAATGACAGGGTCACTTTAGGATGAATGAGAGCCGGGAGAAGCCATGCTGTGTCTGCGCTCATCTCCACCATTGCATTGTCAGGGCTGACCAATTTTCCATTGTTTTTTGTGTGTAAGAAAGTACCTCCTCCGAGCCATAAATAAACCAGAGTGCTTAATCTCCCAGTTTAAGCCACATGGCTACCAAGAGCATTCTAGCAGATTATAGCAGTTGAGAATGCAGTCTATTGTTCTCAGCCAGGCGGATCCTGCCGGGTAGACTCACAAAAAGATAAGAGGGTCAGCAGAAACCAGGGGCTGCTTAGATACTGAGCAAATATGGCTTGCCCTACATTGATTATTATGGTCACCAGCAAGGCAGAGATTTGCCACACTTTGAAGAAATGGATCCTAATTTGGTAGGTTATATTTTTTGGAATCCCATTTTGGTTTTGTGTAGAATCTCCCTCTGAATGCTACCACTTTGTCACCTCAATCAGGCCAAGTTCACATCAGAAGTTTTTGCAGCCGTTCGCAAACGCCTAGTTATTTACAGAAGGTGACCAAGAGTAGTAAATGCTGTGGTGGGATCTTGCAGAACTAAACTTCCACTTTAAATATGTGTGACCAGGCAGAGCTTTATTGCAGGAATAGACATGTGATGTATCTTCTGTAATAAGCATTATCAGCCTAAATGCCAAAAATGGCATGGGCACGGTCACCAGGATACTTGGCACATCACGGCCCCCCTGTAGTTGTTGACATCCAGTTACGTCATCCCCGCCTGGCCAATTAAGTTGGTTGAAGATCACAAGGAGGAAGAAGATGGTGGCACCCTTCTTGAGTGAGTATCACAGTGTTTAGTTCTGCTTTAAATACCATCCCGACGAACAACTGCTACATAAAACCTCCACTGCCCAGACAGCAATGTTTCCTATGAGACCCGACTTGTACAATTGCCCTGCTGGAGGACTGTTAGACAAGAAGCAGAAATACAGTGGGCTGAAGAACTTTTTGTTCAAGTAAGGAACATCTTTGTACTGATGAACTTGGTACAAAAGAAACATTTTTGAAATAAAAATTTCTCCTGCTTGGAGTTTCTCTAACTAATTAACTATAAGAATCTCTAACTACTTAACTATAACAACAGATCCTATCTCCAACAAATCCTGTAAATGAGGTATGAGTCAACCCATCTGGGTCCACCTACAACCTGAAACTTCAGTTTTGTTAAACCAGCACACCCTATAAAGAAGTACGTAAACCAAAAATTAAAATGAGTGTACAGCCAAACTTTGAATAGTGTCTGGAAGGTTCTTTCATGTTTTTATTGTTGTTGATGACCTTGCTAGGTAGATTCACCACATTTGTACTGCTAGCCATCGTCACTGGGATAAAGAGTGATCACAAAGGTTTGTAGGTGAAGGTAAATGTTCCAATTGTGGAAACTTGTTCCAGAGACAACTTTCTAAAGCTGTCCACACACTTTATGATGTGATCGCAATGTAACAAGGACGTTTTCGGCAGCACCAACTTTAAACAGTTAAATTTTAGCTCTCAATACTGTAAATTGACAAATGTAATTGCCTCTTGTGTACATAGGCGCCGTGATGACTACAGAGAAAACGGCTTGAACTCCCTGGGAGTCATGTTTAGCCGGTCTCTGGGTTCCCTAGCAACAAGTCAGTGATGACCTCGCTCTACAGGGACTGCTAACAAAACAAAGTCATCCTGCACAGCACAACATCGCGCCGGTACTACAATCTGCTCCCAGACACTGGATACGCTGCTGAGGACAACACGCCGCTAATCCGCACACCGGGCTGCTCTGAAAGGCTCAATTATAAACACAAGAAGAATGGGGAAAAAAAAGCCCAAAAAATTAAATATACAAATTACAGCTAATAGCTATCTCTTTTCAAGCAAGGGGTTTTAGAACACAACCATAAAGCAACTCTTTCCTTTGTCAATATTTACATGGGCTGCTGCCAATTGTGAACAATTCACCTTATATTTAACTCCTTGGTGTATTGACAGTGAACAAAT
>NC_092858.1:159234974-159236807 GCF_032062135.1 Pyxicephalus adspersus | reverse complement strand
CAAAAATTGGTAACTGAACCATTTTGCCAACTTTAATGAAGACTGAAACAGATGATAGATAGGATTTGAAGGGGAACACAAATTTTAAATGATCGGAGAATGGATAGGATAAACTTAAAGTACAGATTTAACTTTTTGCCTAAGAAACTGTCTAAATTGAGATACAACCAATGTAGGTCATTGTTTTACTTTGGAACCATTAGAAAAAATTGTGTCACAGATAGCTGTGGTGGTGTTGCCATCCAAGCAAAGTTTGCTAAGGACTTGTCATAAACAGCAACATCTGCATACATGAATGGCGGACAATAAACAGATTAAATCCAAAGGGTTTTGCATATCTGAGGCATTTCCCCCTCTCCAGCTTACACCATGTTTGTACAATGCAATAAACTTAATATGCCTTGGTCACCGGTGACCTGACTGATGGTTCTGTATTACTGACATTCCCAGCGCACAATATAAACACACGCCTTTGGTCCTAACATGATAGGTTTGTCCATGGCCATGGTGTGCTCTAGGTTCACAAAAGTAAACAATGCAGACATATTGTGGAGCACATGTGACACTATGAAACATTCTTTAAAGCACTAAAATTTGTAAGTGAATCTATGACAATGCAGTGAACAATCAAGTATTCTCATATACACAGCATGAGTAAAAGAACAAACATCAGCAGCTGTGGGTACTGTGGGGAAATTCACCTTACTCCATCACTCCAGGTTATGGACGAGAAATCAACAACCTCACCTACAAAGCAGGACTGATGGTCCTGAATTGTAAAGAATAAGGTCAGGCTGGCTATGACAGACAATTTGCTTTGTAAGGGGTCTCGGAAATGAAGGAGACCAGTGGGCACCAGCTGAGGCTAAGAATGTAAGTGCATTCTAATAATGTACAGTGCTGCATAATATGTTGGCACTATATAAATCCTGTTTATTAATAATAATAATAAATAATAATATTAATGGCACACTAGACATTATTTACCCCTTGTGAGGAGAAAGCCTCACTACCAAAGTAGTTTTCTCACTTCCCTTGAGTTCATGTTTAAAGCCCTGCGTTACTGATTGTTAGAAATATTGTGACTCAACTTTTCAGTAACCACCCAAAAACAGCTGGGTGGTGCACCCGGCTAAAAGGGTTTGGCGAGAATATCAATTTAACCCATATATTGTAATTGCACTCTGTTTCTCACTACCATGGAGACTGTATGTAAACAGAGGAAATACTAAAATATATTATTGAAAGTAAAAGGTCACAAATAAGCTTGTCGTGCTGCACAGCCAAATTTCACAGGCTCACTAAAGCCTTGGTATATCATGGTGATGTAAATGTACGGAATGACCAAATGAAACAATGGATTCTGCTGGTCTGTGAAAGTTGGTGCTATTTCTAAACACATTATTCATCTCCAAGGTTAGCAAATTTTGCTCTCTGTGAGGATGCTGAGCTTGCAGAGACAAATATAGGGCCTAGAAAAGCACACCTGGTCACTGGCATGCAAAGCCCACTAATGGCCTTGTGACAGGACAGATCGGATCCTGCTTACACAGGAATCATCACACAAAGCTGTTATCCGATTCAGCAAATGCGGCTCCATACCACATTAATTTCTGAAAATCTTATGTAGCCTTCAAATGGAGCAGCAAGGATCAAACACAAATGCAAGAAATACTCAATTAATTATTGTGCTTACATAAGATTTATATTTAAATTGGGATATTCATACTCCATCGATACTTTTTCTTGGGGATTTCACTAGATCACCAAATGATATTGTTAGAATACCCATCTACAGTACAGATTGGGTCAATGATTGGTGGGCACGCTGTC
>NC_092858.1:159229806-159234722 GCF_032062135.1 Pyxicephalus adspersus | reverse complement strand
GTAAATCACCCGATCTCGGGCCTGCACAGCGCGAGATTGGGTGACATGTGAAGAAAAACCTAGTGGAAGTGAAGATGGCGGCACCTGCGACTTTCTCTGCGCAGGGCTGAAGACGGATACTGGGACGACGCGGGACCAGTTTGAAGAAGCCTCCTAATGGATCGACGGGTCTTCTTAATTAAAGGCAAGAGTGTTTTTCTTTTTTGTTTTTCCTTTAGTTCCACTTTAAGTGTCAGAAACTGCACCTAAACAGTATGTTTTGATTGACAAAAATTGATACCTTCTGAAGTTATACTGACACCTAAGAGGGCCATGATGATTTCTATGGGGCCATATAGGCAACGGTTACATTTATAAAACTTTTACAGTTGAATTCCAGTCAAAAAAAAAATAGAAACTAAATATATTCAACATCAAAAGATATAAATCAATTTCAAAACCCAGGAAATTCCTTGCAAAAGTAGATACAACATCATCCCTATGCTGCCTATATACAGCCAAGAAGCAGGTCTACCAACTACTGGCTGCCTGCAGAAGGGGAAGAGGGGGGATGATACAAGACTAGTCACCTGGTACAGAGAAAATGGGGGCAGTGCCTGAACTTTTTAATGGATCAGATCATCCAAAATCTACACTAAAGTTGAAAAGTGAATAGATTAAAGCCACGCTCTAAAATGTAAAAAAAATAAAAAACAACAACTCATTGTGTTTTATACTTAAATCAAAAGCATTGATTTGGTGGTTTGTATGACTTTTATGACTACATGCACACTAAAGGCTGCAAATTACTATCTGTGCACCCTGGACTCCAGATGCGAATGGTTAGGGGGATGGGAATAGCTGTAATACTAAACTACATTGCATGAAGCAGCTATCTTGTGGTCTCAAAGTAGGAGGTCATCTAACCCAGATCTCCTCCACTACAGAGCTGAACTTTTAAAGAAACAAATTTGGTTCCGAGCCGCTTTGGAATATCAAATAATTTTAATCACACACATTTTTGTCCTAGAAGCAAACTGATAGGATGAGCTTCACAGGAAACAGAAGAGGAATGTGGAAAAGGAACCCGCTGACTGTCCACATCAGACAGTGCGATGATAACCATTTCCCCAGCACAAAGCTGCTGATAAGATTTATCTGATCCAATGATGTCAACCCAACAGGTTGGTTCTAACATAGTCAAAGGGAAAGTAGAGAATGTATAGTGTTATTCTGCAAATGAATATTGTATTCCATGGCCCCATAATCCACAAATAGGGTTTCAGTGAATTCCCAGAGCTCCCCTAACTTTCCCATTCCAACCTCAACTTATTGCTGCCTCTTCCAAATCCCTATTATTTCAATGCCCAGTGTTGGAGCATCCAACTGAAGTCTAAGTGTTGTAGGATAGAGGCATCATTCAGTGCCATCTTGAGAAGAACCCAATACCTCCCGGGTGCAGATGGCCCCCGATTTTACATTAAAGTGTGTAGGAAGGACTGCAATTGGACAGGGACCAGTTGCCAAAAATACATGTCCATGATCTAGGTATTTCAATTGCTGAATGCCAAGGAACCCCAAACAACCTCTGGAGGAACCCTGATGTACACTTGACTGACTCAGACAAATCACAAACATTTGTCATGGCCAACAATTATTTAGAGTAAACATATAGAGTGAGCTTTAGAGCTATTTAATGAACAGCACTGTGTAAAATGTTGGTGCTAAATAAATCTTGATTATTACTAATAAAGGTAAGGTCTGTAATAATAAGAAGTTTTAATTATACATCTCATTAGTATGTTGATGAAGTAAAGAGAAGAAAAGAAAATAAAAGCTCAAGAAAAGGGCAGGGAAGGTAAGGCTCAAACGTCAGCCAAAAGAGAAGAATGTGCTACAAGGGCCAGAACAAGGAAAGGGCCAGAACAAGGAAAGGGCCAGAACAAGGAAAGGGCCAGAACAAGGAAAGGGCCAGAACAAGGAAAGGGCCTTTCTGTGGATACATGACACAAATTGTATATAATAAGATCTGTAAGTATCTCTGAATGGTGCTCAGATATTTACTGCCCACAGCCATGTTTTATTCCATGTAACAGAACATATTTGTGCTGATTTATATTCTGCAAGTATTACATAAATGTCAAACATTCCGATTTGTGTAAAGGTATGAACCTGACATGCGATTGTTACCTGAAGCCATTTCTCATGTATATAACTTTTTATTTTGTCATCTAGTGATTATTTAAAAGAAACCACAGCCAATGTCCTCTTGGAAATGCTGCTGGATGATTTATGAGTGGCCAACTTGGTATAAGTACGCAATGAGGGAAACCAGAAATGCTGATCTGCATTCTTCTTCTAGGTTAGTGAATATGAATGAAAATGCAAAGCCATTGGATCAGCATGAATGCCAGCAAGATTATTCAGGAGGGGAGATCAGCAATAATATTTCTGTGTTTATAGATTTATTTCTTCTCTTGAATAGACATAAGGCCATGCGTGCACCCAGTACACATTTCCAGCATGCATGGGCGCTCATAGGAGTTATGCCATCTATGAACGGTGCAGTGTGGGAGTGTTGGCGGTCACTGTTATATTGCAATAGGGTGCCAGAGAGAATTATAAATTGCAAGCGTGAATGGGCTCTAAGCAAAAGCAAAGAATCAGCAAAGTGTTGATCGGTTAAACTTTTATTTTTAAGTTTTACATTTGTAAAAGAAAACCTTCATTCTTTTATTGCTGTTTCTGTCCAACTGGGGGGATTTACCCTTATTTGTACTTGTGACCATTGTCATATTCATAGAATAAAGGGGATATTTAAAGTTATCTGCAGAGAAAAACATTTAGGGAAACATTTCAATGGGGGCACCTGGTACAGTTGTCTAAAAGGAGAACCCCTCCTTTGAGAGATTTCATTCAACTCCCTATTGCATCTCAGTGACATTTCTGGGAAACTTCTCCATAAGAACATGGACAGCAAAAAATAACCTAACAAGGGTTTTAACCTTTACATTAGTAACAGGAGCAGCAACGATCGGGGCTGAATGGGAGCAGAGTGCCTCCTGGAATATCTACATCACACATCCAAAGAAGGCTCTTGGCTGCTCCTTCTGCGAGTATTTCCTTCAATGAGGGGAAAGGGATGCTAATCTCACACATGCGCACTGAGTTCAGCTAGGTCACCTGATCTCACGTCTGCGCACTGCAAAATCAAGTGGCGCACCCAAAAGGAAGAAAGTGCTGGCACTGGCACTTCCTCTGCGCCTGGGCGAACAAGAACTTCAGGACGGGGAAGGATCTGATGGAGGAACGCTCCAGCACGATTGAGGGATCTGCAAAATTGAGGTAGGTGTGATTTTTTTTTTTTTTTTTTATTTTAGTTCCACTTTAAGATTACCATGTTGTGAAATTTGGAATAACTCCTTCATTTTAGTGAAGTGACCATAGGGTCTACAAGCCTGAAACCTGCGTTCAGCATCAATTTGTACAACTGTGCTTTTACTGGTCAGGTCACAAAGATCAAAGATTAGATTGTACCTCCAAGGGTGAATAGTAATTATTTTTGGTAATCACGTGTTAGAAGCCAACAAATAAGAGTCACAGCAGAAAATTGCAGCAAGAGGCTCAGATGATAGAGATCTAATCACCTGGTAGATCAGCAATGCTCTGGTTATTTCCTTAGCTACAGCTAATTAAATCATCTACTGGGACAATGCAAGGATTAACAGAACAAAAAAAAAAAAGGGGAAGGATACACAGAATATAAATTGATGCAGGAGCTACTGCCTGTGCACAAACATGCTGCTTTTTCCTGCACAATGATTTATTGTAATGTTCTCATGAAGAATAATTGGTGACCATGCCACAAAGAGAACAATCCAAGCTTGACAATTGCCCTAAATAAGCGAATCAGCCAGGGTGAACCATTATGAGTATGTCCAAGTGGGTGTTGATTAGATGTCTTTTTCAGGAATTTTTATGGCACGAATATTGAGAGGACCCATGACCATACCATTCTTCATAACCCATGGACCTTCGCTGAAAAGTCCTAGAGGACATAAACGTATTCACTGCAACATCCATCAATACCGACCCGTAGGACAATGGCTAATCCCAGCAATCAAACAAATGAAATTGATGGTGCACTTATAGGTCCTTGGATAAAACAGGAGGTGCAACAAGTTTTTTAACACCATAAACATGACCTTCAGGTAAATAGTGACAAATAATGATACAAATTCTACAAATGTACAGCGCTGCGTAATATGTTGGCGCTAAATAAATCCTGTTTAATAATAATAATAATAATAATAATACAAAGAAGAGTAGACCGGTAACAATGAGGTTAATATTGACAAGAGATGCAAAGCAAAGAGCCAAGGTGACATTTCATTTGGACGAGGAGTCTCAAACTAAGGGTCTTTAGACTGAACAACAATAATAATGATAATAACTGAAGACCTAACATAATCCAATAGGTCATATCTTCAGTTAGCTCATGGCCAGGTCTCTCATTTCTGCAATGCTAAATCCCTGGTTCAAATCCTGGCCCGGACACTATCTGGAGTGTGTATGTTCTCGCAGGTTTGTGTGGGTTTCCTCTGGGTACTCCGGTTTCCTCCCACATCTCACAAACATGCAGTTAGGTAAATTGGCTTCACCTCAAAACTGACCTTAGACTGTGATAATGACATATGACTATGGTAGGGACATTAGATTGTGATACCCCTTTAAGGGACAGTTTGCAACAAAACTTTGTAAAGTGTTCCGTAATATATTGCCCAGAAATTTTTTTAAGCCGGGTGGGAAGAAATTGTAGGTGGGTGGCAGCCTCTGTATTGTGACCAAACTCTTTAGTAACCACCCAAAAACAGCCGGGTGGGTGCTGAAAAGTGCCGGGTGGTGCACCCAGCTAAAACGGCCTGGGGAGAACCCTG
>NC_092858.1:159223086-159228653 GCF_032062135.1 Pyxicephalus adspersus | reverse complement strand
GTGATAAAAATATTATATAGAGACCAGACACCACCATTATATATATATATATATATATATATATATATATATATATATATATATATATATATATATATATACACAAATATATAAATATAAACACTTACTACTTCCCAGCATTCCATATCCCCCCTCCTATTGTGTCATACTCCCACCCCCCACCTCCTAGATTGTAAGCTCCTCGGGGTAGGGCCTCTCCTCTTCCTGTGTCACTGTCTGACTGTCATTTGCAACCCCTTATTTAATGTACAGCGCTGCGTAATATGTTGGCGCTATATAAATCCTGTTTATTAATAATATTAATAGATATGATTGAAACATGGATAGAATATTGATCAATAGTGCCGTTTTTTCATTAATAGACTGGGTGTTGAATAGTTTTGAACTGCATTGAGATTGTTCTGCTGAAATCTGAATGCTATCAATTGGCTTCAGATAAGCTTTGTATATCAGGCAGATAATGATTGTGCATCCTATGGCCGGCTTTAGTTTTGGCCAAACACCTCCCTACAGCTATAGTATCCCCTCACCATTCACACTCCCCCATTGCAGACACAAAGCCCCTTCCCAGATGTATTGTTAGAAAGTGCAATGAACAGGGCACACAATGCCTTGTAGTTTCAGTCCCATTGACCTGCAGTGGCAGTAAAGCCCAATTTTGGTCTAATTTACATGTGAACATAGCTTCCTCTCCGGTTAGTTTCTGCTGGGTTCATCCCTTTAAGAAATGCAGCTTTCCACATTCTTGGCAGATACTATCAAAGCATTGTATGTATATATAAATAACCAGACAGCGCATTGGTTTCATGCTTAACATCAGCATAGTACAGATAAGAAGCGCTGAGCAGTCAGGACAGAGTGCTGCTGATTGAAAGTCAACAGATACTTCTCCATGGAGGAGAACTCCGGAGCTAGAGTACAAAGGGCACTCCCAGCCTACATGACATGAGGGATCGGGCTTCCCTGCACGTCCAGCAACAACATCAAAGCTAGAATGGGTGTGCCGAGAACCTTTAGCATTAAATCTTAAAAATGAAGCTTTTCACAATGTAAAATCTGTTTGCTGCTTTCACATTGATCATTGAATGGCAGAGAATGAATAGTTGGGTTATACTGATCGGTAGCCGGGCACCTCCTATTCATGCCTTCAGCAAACAAATGTGGTCCGGTATACAGATGAAAAATGTAAAAAAAACTAAACAGAGGTCTGGTGGACATCAAAGAATTGTTGCTGGAAATGATCTTTGGTGATGAATGGAGGAGTGCTGTAACCATTATGTTCTATGGAGAGAAAAGGGGAAGTTTTCACCACAATGCGCTCTAAGAAGTGAAAAGTGTTTTTTCCTAATGGTCTGTTCACCAATCAACTGAGGACATCTGTACACATCAAACAATAGCAGTGTTCCCCCCAGCCCCTTTTAGCTGGGTGCACCACCCGGCACTTTGCAGTGTTTTGGGTGGCCACTGAAGAGTTGGGTCTCAATACAGAGACTTCCAGCCACCTACAGCTTCTTCCCACCCAGCTAAAAAACTGTATAGGTCTGGGGCGACTATTATCTGACATGTGTACATAGCTTCAGGATGGGGCTGAATTCCAAGAGGCATCATCAGCAAATAGTCTGAAAGTTATTGCCCTAACACAGACCTTTCTCTCCTCCCATGACAGACAACACAGGAGTACAAGGACACTGAAACTTTTTGTGAAATATTGATATATTGCAGATGATAATCCCTTTGTATTCATTTCAGCAAGTACAGAAAATCCTGCCAGAAATTTTGTATCCTTATTACTTCATGTGAAAGCACAAACATGCTTATCGATCTTGTGTGGACAACTAGTCCCATCAATCCTCCACATAAAGGAGATGAGAAAAGGCAGACATGTTTGAAGCCCAGACAGTATGACATCCAGAGCTTCCCCCATAGATACATTGGTGAAATGAGTGTAGACATCAAGGGACAGGAAGTGTGTTTGCAGAATTAATATAAAAAAAAAAAAACTAAAGAAAACTAATGCATTAGATTGTCAGCCTCTTTGAGGGGCAGCTAGTGATATGACTATGTACAGTGCTACATAATATGTCAGCGCTATATAAATACTGTGTAATATTAATAATCCACCTAAAGACTGATTAGCTGCAATATTTAGCATTTTTCTTTGGATTTAGATTTGCCATAAATCTTTAAAGATAACAGAGACTGTTCATCCAGCGAACATCCTGGAATCAGGAAGGAATGTTTTCCCCTGTTGGAGCAAATTGTACCAGGCAGTTTTTTTTTTTTTTTGCCTTCCACTGGACCAACTATATCCATAGGGGGTTTTATATCTGGGATATGTTTATTTTCCTAGGGGTTATACTTGATGGACTTGTGTCCTTTTTCAGCCTAACTTACAATGTAACTCTGTATCTTATAGTTGATCCTAATAACTGGACATATGAAGCATAAAGCAGCTTGTACGGACACTAAATTAATGACATCTCCGACCCATCTTCTGAATATCGCTCATTTGAAAACCAGCCAACAGCATATAGAGCAATGATGATCTATGGGATTCTCTGACATTCATCATCATCTGAACATGTGTACAAATGTTACACGACAGTGAACGGTCACACTCTGCTCCCCGCACTCCCAGCTTGTAGTCACTTGATATATGTTTACTGCTGATATATGGAAAGTGAACATATCAATGCTGATGAATGAAATTCCCGATCGTTATATAAATCAGCAAAAACACTTCATTTCTATCATGTGTCTGTACAGTTTATGTGCTCACCAGAGCAGCAACTAAAGCATGTAAAATTGCTGCTGCTTGAAATGATCTTTTGTTATCACTGAACAATCTGATGATCAGTTCTACGGATGGGGAAAGGGAAGGGGGGGCATCAAGCAAAGGAGAACTCCCCCATAGGAAATTACAGCGATCATTTATAGTCAGTTGTTTATTGTTCCACCACATGGACATAGGAAGATCGCTGTACACACAAACAACCATCACGATCGTTCATCTCTGGCTATGAATATAGCTTCAGTACTTAAAGCGACCAAGTTATCAGCAGCCAATCGGATCCCAGCTTTCAAACTTGGGATCTAGGTTCAAACTAACCTACAAAGATATCTGCATGGCCGATGAAGAGTGAAATGAATTGTACGATCCCAGAACAGTAATGAACACAAAGCATTCTATATATTTCTGCATATTCATATTTAATGGAAATGTATGAGATATACAAAACTATGGTCCATCAAACCCGTGAGCCAACATGCCATGTGATAACAGGGAATATGGACAATCCTTTATATCCAGGACTCTGCACAGAGGGGATCAGCTCAGCAGCATGAAGAACTGCAATCACCATGAACCTAAACTACACGAGCTGATCAATGATTTACCGGCAGTGCCGAGGATCATTTCCCCTTCCATAGGTCAGCACACCCAGCGCCTGCAACTTCACCTACAGCTTTCCCTATAACAATCACTCCAATCACACAGACAATACAAGAGAAGAACGTCTTTCTCCAAGCTAATCAATGGGCTGAGTGAAGGGAGAGGAGTCCTGTGCCTGGCTGGTCCATGGGAAGAACCTCTCTGCATTGTTTATTGGGATCAGCCCCCATCCCCCCCACAGTAGTGGGAAGGAGATAAAGCCCCAGGGAAGGAGAGGGGGGTATTAGGAAAACAATGCTGGAACTTATAATGGGCACCACACACACCGTATCATCAGTCCTGACCAATCCGTGCGCTCATGTCCACGCTCAATGGGGTTAATTCCGTGACCCCTGAGGGTGCAGCTCCAGAAATGTGGGGTGACCCAGACACAAATCTGCTACAACTGACATCAATCTACACCCCATCAGAAACAATGTGCTGCCATGAAATATGACGAGTGATATTCATCCTTGCACAAACTTGTATAACAATCCCTCGTGTGTGATTGGAGGGGTCACTTATATACAGACATACTCCATGCATCTATATATGCCTAATGAACAGCGCTGCGTATAATGTTGGCGCTATATAAACCCTGTTATCAACATTATTAAAGCCAACAAGAAGAATATAGATTGTTGTATGTAAAGAGAGGCAGCTGCAATATGTAAGCTATAAATCTCCAGCCCATACAGATTGTAGCACACACATGGGGAGAGCAGATAATGCCAAGGATCCAATCCCGGGACTGATCACATGACCAGAGCAAACACAGCATTGGTGTGTACTCCACCATGATACACCTGGACCAGCACAGACACATACAAAATAGAAATAAGATGACAAATAATTGTATAGATTTCCCCCCAGTATCATTACATTTCCATACAATAACTAGACATCAGAACGCTTGTAGTCATTTTGGGAAAAATGCTGAAACTTGATTGGCTGATGGGTTTTTGGATTTATTGATGATTGGTTGGCCATTATAATGTAAGCCTTAGTGTCCCCAGCAATAGATTAATGTCTTGTTGTGTCCCCAGCAATAGATTAATGTCTTGTTGTGTCCCCAGCCATAGAATAGTGTCTTGTTGTGTCCCCAGCAATAGATTAATGTCTTGTTGTGTCCCCAGCCATAGAATAGTGTCTTGTTGTGTCCCCAGCAATAGATTAATGTTTTGTTGTGTCCCCAGCCATAGAATAGTGTCTTGTTGTGTCCCCAGCAATAGATTAATGTCTTGTTGTGTCCCCAGCAATAGATTAATGTCTTGTTGTGTCCCCAGCAATAGATTAATGTCTTGTTGTGTCCCCAGCAATAGATTAATGTTTTGTTGTGTCCCCAGCAATAGATTAATGACTTGTTGTGTCCCCAGCAATAGATTAAAGACTTGCTGTGTCCCAATGAATAGAATAAATTGAATATAACATAACATATTGGTCATGGGGAGTGAATTTAGAAGGATGAGATACATGGAAAGATTTAAATCAATTGCAATTATCAAAAAATAACTAAAGATCATATTGAAAAAAAAAAAGGAAGTTGCACGGGGCAGAGATATCAGGGTTATATATTCACCCATATATTCACCCAAGCTATACAATAAGGACACGCATATGATGAGATTCACACACACAGATAGCTGTTACAATGTATCATACTGCTGACACACATCGATATATTATTCACATAGGCGGCGAGTTTTCAGCAACACATCAGAAGTTATAAGTCCGGTGAATGTGAGTAAAGAGGTGAAAGCAGCGCACAAAGCTCGCACAGGTCAGGTAGTTTTCGCCTAACCCCGGGTACTTACCCCAGCAGGCCAGGCAAATAAGGAGCCTCATGAGGTGGGGGTATCCCAGCGCCATCCCGGACTCGGTGTGTCGGCAGTGCCGCCTCTCAGCTCCTTCCCTCCTCGCGGCTGCCTCAGCTCTGCCCAGCGAGCAGCAGGTGAATGGTGACGTCACATCCGGACGGACACGCCCCTCCCCTCCGCCCAATGTACAGAGGACAGACACCTGTCACCTGACCCACCTGAGGGTACCCGGATGTCTGGCCGGTGGTCAGCCTGAGTGTAGAGGTAAAGCGGACCTGTCAGCAAATACTAAAATATTT
>NC_092858.1:159191568-159220938 GCF_032062135.1 Pyxicephalus adspersus | reverse complement strand
GTCTGTATTAGTCTGTCATTTGCAACCACTATTTATTGTACAGTGCTGTGTAATATGTTGGTGCTATTTAAATCCTGTTTAATAATATTAATAATAATTTACATAGACACTGTGGGCACACACCCCTTATCCGCTTATACTTCCCGATCTCCAAACATTGGCAGCTATAAACTGTCCATAGACAAGTTAATGAGCTCAGTTGGGTGTTTCCATCATACAGAATGCTGTAACCAAATTTTTTATATTTCTTCCACCAAAAATCAAGTTATTTTTAAATATGTCATTTTTTTTCCTCAATTTGTCACTTTTATAAAAGTTCTAGAATTATATATTTGGTAAAAAGCAATGTAGAACGACAAACATAAATGAAAAAGTTACACACAAAAATCAGAATGCAGGAAGAAGGGGATGAAGGAGGTAATACAGCCTTAAGCGGCATTCCTTATAAGCTCACAATGAAAATGATCATTTTTTTAAAGGTTGCTTTCACTGTATTTTATTGCTTTTTTTGCAGTCACATGACCTCTGATACATCTTCGATCTTTTTGTTGCAACTGTGGGTGGGTTTATCGATTCCCTCCGCTCTCCCATATGGGACTGGTCTGGGATCAGAGAAGTAGTATGAGACCGTTCTCACTATGACCACACAACAGGAGCCGCACTGACAAGATCAACAGGAGAATACTTGGAACAGAAGAAGATAACATTAATCTTTTATTGTTGCATTTTGCATGGAATTCCACATTAATTAGAAGCTGATATTTTTGTATGTGGAATCTAGGAGCTGTTGAAATATTTTATTGTTATGTAGATCTATATTGATGATTAATATTTGTATGATCTCGCTGATTGCACAAGTCTGTACACAAAGCAATATGCATGTCAGCAAATATGCAGCAATCTCCCACACCATTGACCTTCCCTTCAGTGCAGCCATATGAGACTGACTGGCCCTTTAAATTCAGGGCTGGGCGGAGTTGTTTTTAAACCAGAAAGAGAAGAATCCCAGAGTGAACAATATCTGCAATCAGATTGGCTGGGGGGACCGGAGGCACCACCACACCTGGGAGCTCACCTTTGTCCTGAACACACAGGTTCATTCATCCACCACACCCGGGACTCCACATTTTCCAGATCATCTCTGATCCATAAAACAGAGAATGGAGTGTGTGACACCACGATAAGGTTCTCGTCCAGAGCAATCTATTACCTTTTATCTTATGGAAAACGTGAAGCCTAACCTTATTTTTTTGTTTCAGGTAGATAATGGTTAAAAACTCATACCAGCATATTTTATGCTGTCTGTGCCCTTTCTTCTCTTCACTTTTTGTCTGGGATTCATCACAGGAACTGATGGACAATCCTAAACTCAGAGTAAACAAAATTTTCATCATAGAGAGTTGTCCCCAGAATAGGTGTCCCCTTGGGAGAATATTTTGCTGTGATAACAAACTTTAAAATTCCCCTCTTTCGAATGATCATCAGAACAAATAAAACAGGGGGGGGGGGGGGCACAGAAATCAATAGAAATGTGAGCAAGGGTCTAACTCTTCTTGAATGTATCCAAAATTAAAAAAAATCCAGGGTTGGGTAAGCTCTTGGCACTAGATCCGCTTAGAGTTAGGTAAGTGTTTGCCACTAGGGCTAGCATTTGCCTCTCTATCTAGCTTGGGTTAGGTAGGTGCTTGCTGCTGGGCCCAGCGAAAGTTAGGTAAGGGCTAGCTAGCATTAGGTAAGTGCTTGCCACTTTACCTAGCTAGGAAGTAAGTGCTAGGGCTAGCAAAGTTTAGGCAAGGGCTAGCTAGAGTAAGGTAAGTGTTTGCCACTAGGGCTAGCATTTGGCTCTATATCTAGCTAGGGTTAGGTAAGTGCTTGCTGCTAGCGCTAGCGAAGGTTAGGTAGGAATAGCTAGGGCAGGGCTGTAGTGGGGCAGATACGCCGTGCCCTCACTTTTTTTCGGGACCCCCATATAGGCTCTCCCTGTGCGCTTGCCACTGATAGCCTTCACTATTACCGTGCCCCCTCTTCTTTTTACAACCACACCCCTGAGCTGGGGTAAGCTTGCCATTATGTCTAGCTAGAGTTAGGTAGGTGCTTGTCATTTTAGCTAGTTAGGCTTCAGTAAGTGCTTGTCGCTAGAGCTAGCAATGTTTAGGCAAGGGCTAGCTAGGGTTAGGTAAGTGCCTTATGCTAGGGCTAGCTAGAGTTAGGTAAGTATTTGCCACTATAACTAGATAAAGTTAGTTAAGTGCTAGCTAGGATTAGGTAAGTGCTTGTCGCTAGAGCTAGCAAAAGCGAAGGTTAGGTAGGGGTTAGCTAGGGTTAGATAAGTGTGTGTCACTAGGAATAGCAAAATTTAGGTAATGGTTAGCTAGGGTTAGATAAGTGTGTGTCACATTGGAAAGCTACAGATAGGTAAGTGTTTGCCGCTATGGCTAGCTAGGGTTGGGTAACTCCTCTACCCTATGCAGAGACTTATATGTTCTGCCTACAGATCCAAACCTGTACACTTAGTTCAATTTATAAATGTTTTACCCATGATTCAATGAACTTTCACCAAGTTAGTTTTCACACATTTTCCCACTTAAATCCAATTAAAAGTTATGTACCAATAATAAACAGACCCTATAATATAATGCTCTCCTATGGAGAATAACCTTTTAGGTTGCCTGTAGCCATCTCCGTCCTTGGTTGCCTTAGATACTCAGGAAAGGTGATTCCCTCCAATCTCCGGCTCATCATTTTATTTTCAGTAACTTGGATATAAAACTCCATCACACGAAACAAAACTGCCGCTTCGCCCACTAACTAGATGTGGGTGTGTTAAGAAATAACAAGCAGCTGGAGGTTTGTAGGGAAAGTTGGTGATACTCTGACTGCTTCTATCATTATTTTTATAGCCTCGGGCTTCCAAGTATAATTCAAACAGCACAAAGCAAGCAACTCACATTCCAGCCTCTAATTATATTCTCAGCGCATTCAGCATGATCTACAGCTGGTACAAGAAATGGTACCAATAATGATTGTTTATATTTGTGCACACGGAGTGCAATACCGCACAGACAGGGAAATAATGCGGCTTCCTACTATAGGATGGTGGAGCGATTTACTAAATACACACAATGCTATGCACATTGTGGCAGCCTGTTCTTAAGGCCAGGGGTCCCCAACCCCTGGTCTGCGGCCCACTAGAGAGTAACGGCTGTCTGATAGGAGGGCAGTGGCTCTGGCCAATGTACCCCGCTTTGGGGAAGTGCACCGGCCAGAGACGTGGACCATGTCTCCCGGAGACATCGCAGACTAAGGGCGGTGGGCGGGTTGTGTCTCTGGACTGGCTCAGACCTCCTATGGGAGAGTGGGTAGGTTCTGGCATCATGACGTCACTCTGGGGGAAGTTTCCTCCCCTTTGAGTGACACGTGGCTCCCCGCGTATGAGCGGTCCGGAATCTGTGAGATTTGGTCATCCGTGAGCTCCAAAAGGTTGGGGATCACTGCTTTAGGCAAAGTTAATACCTGCCACAGGTTTGTTGTGCTTGTCTTGGTCAAAAATCTGACGTGTACAATGGTCCCTAATGGGTCCTAGTTTCCCCATTGTATTATTGAACGCCTGAACGTGAATGACTGCTGTGCACTTTTATGGAGGACAGAACAGTGGGGTGTCTCTTGTTTGCCTATCTAAACAGCACTTTTGGTGAGATTAGCATTAAAAAAAAAATGGTGTTTTCCGCTCCTGGGCATCTACTGACAACCACTAGGCATCTAAGAACGGTAACAGGCGGGGGCAGACATATTGTGGTGCAGCTGCACAAGGGCCCCTGGACAGTCCTCAGCCAGCAGGGACCCCTACAGTAGCTTTGCCTGCATATCCACCCTGATAGCTTGCGGCATGGGGTAAGGGTGGTTAGGAGGCTAAACTGAGGAGAAGGGGGAATGGGAGCCAAAAATAAAGATTGGGGTTTGGGGTGTTGCTTTGGGGGGGGGTGAAAAAATAAAAAATGGGAGTGATGGAGGAGGGTAGAAAGAGAGAGAGTGAAGAATAGCAAGAAAAGAGAAATTGGGGTGAGGGATTTGTTGGGGAGGGAGGAACTAGTCGGGACAAGTAAAAATGAAAAAATGATTGCAAAGGCAGTTCAGTTTAAGTTTGGCAAAGAGGTTGCGGAGGTACACTACCCTTAAACACTGCAAAGTGTCAGGGCTCAAAGCTCTCCAAGGCTGTAGAAGATACACTTTCATCAGTGAAGCTGGGTGATCCAACAAACCAGGAAAAGATTTCATTTGTTAGCAGGTGTTTTCAATCCTGGACCAGAGCCATTCCAGATTTTGTGGATCACTAGGGTTCACTTATAAAAGTGTATCCTGTGTAGTCTTGGAGAGCTTTAATAAATCAGACCCAATGCCTAAAAAATAAATAAATAAACTCAAACCCATTCATTCCAATCCTACCTATGCCAGTGTGATCTTACCCTTAGTGACCTGGCAGGATGGATATCTAAATATCAGGAGTGTAGATGAACAGATGCTAGATTTTCACCTGAGATATCACAAACCATTCAGTTATATTCAGGTATGAATATCTAGTATGTACACATAAGGCTCTATTTATAAAATAGGGAATCTGACATCCCCTGGTGTGAATCAATTACTGCCATTAAAGCACATGGACATGGAAGATTCCTACCTGGAAATGTTTGAAGGAATGCCAATTTTCCTGTTTTATAAATAGAGCCTATAAACTAATCTGACAAGAACACTGCATGATTCCACTGCAGAATTAACAGGGCTGTTAAAGGTGGTGAACAATAAAAGATCTGTTTACTGGATCAACAGGTACACAACTATGTGAAAGGTAGAAAAGCACAAATCTGCTGTGTTATTACAGTAATGGCATCTATGCCATTTTTTTTTTACTTTGCCCACATTCTCACTCTACAGGATAAATAAACATAAACTGTACATATGCTTTAAACTGGGTGAATGTTACAATGTTATTGTAGCTACTGATCATACACAACTATTTCCCTTTACTAATCAAGAACATTACAGCTATCACTCGCAGTCAGATTTTATGTTTGCTTGTATGTTAGGTTTGTTGTATTTGTATACTTTTTATATATACTTTTTATATACATAGCTGAGTGTCAGCAAACACAGATTCTCCGAACGGTAAATATGTACGAATTTAAAAATCAGAGTTCATTTATGTGACAGATTGCCCAGCAATGTTATTCCAGTTAACAATATGATGAGCTGGAATGGATTAGGCGCTACGAGCCAATCTTTGTTTCTGGAAATCCCTGAGTCAGCAGGATCATTGTAAAGGGGAATAATGCTGCCTTGTTACAGCATGGCTAAAGTCTTCAGTCCTGCCTGTCAGGATAATATCCTCTAATTGGATAAGACATATCTCATTGAAAAACAGATACATTTCCTTGTTTGTTTCTGCAAATCATCACAGCTTCCCATGAAGAATAAAACATTAAACTGTAACAAACAGGACAACATCTACAATATTACATTCACTCCCTGGCTTTGCAGGTGTGAACTTATTGTGTGCAAATAACTCCAACTAGGCAAACTTATCTTTGCATTTCTTGTTTCTGTGATTTAAAAACTGTTATAATTTGCACATGGCACTATTATATTGCTCTGTTTACATTGAGTCTGTCTACAGTTTGCACAGTAAGGTGTAGAGAGCAACATGGCTGCAGACCAGGACTGTTGGCACCAGGAATATTTATGGATTTGTATGTTGCTGTCAGAAATCACTTAAAGAGGAACTAAACTCAAAAACAGCCAAAACAAAAAAAATACACTTACCTGCAATCCCACAGCGCAGTCAATCGGTCTGGAGGTCTCTTCCATCGGGTCCCGCCTCGTCCCGGTATCCGTCAACTTCTCCTCTTCTTCCGGGCTCTTCTTACCTCACACGACCCAGGCTCGATATCAGGTGATGTAGTTGGGGAAAAAAACTTGCTAATCTCACTGCGCATGTGTTAGATCGGCTTTTTCCCCCCCTTTTGATGAAAGCCCTTCTTCTGGAGCACCCAAGAGCCTCCTGGGATGTGTGACGTAGGTATCCTGGGAGGCTTTGGGCTTCCATTCATTCTTGATCACCTAGGCAATCAATAATTGGGGGGTGGTGCTGCACCCTTTTTTTTAAAAAAAAGGTTGTTACATTTAAAAAAAAAAACAAACACACAGAATATTTACTTAACATAAAAGGGTGGTCTACCCTTTTTTATATAAAGTGAAAATTCGAAGTTTAGGTATGCTTTAAGTTAGCGTTCAATTTGCAAAACTTTTCATCAGTTTGGAATCTGTGCTTCCAGTGATTGGCTGCAGTGAAATCACAGTTGAATTTATACTAACATCACCTGGCTAGGTTTGGCATCAAACTAACTAAGATCACAACACAAAGAACAGAGAGGCTAAAAGAAACAGTTTGTCTGTGCACCCACATCTAGTAGTGGACATAGCCAACAGTGCGTACCCTCCAAAAGTGACTTGAGGCCACATCTTGCACCTTCCTATGTCCATCCCCAGCCTTTTATGCTGTATGATTTATTAAGGCAATTCAACTCAGACAGATGTTTCCATAAATCATCGGACATAAAGATCTCTGTATTTTAGGGGTCCAGGGATCTGTCTGCCCACCAGGAGTCTACCCAGCAGTCCTGATCTGTACACTTGTTCTTGTTCAGAGCATTAATACAAGAGGGCTATCACAACAGACAAAACCTGTCGTTTCCTGGAGCTCAGCAATGGCAGCTTCCATCTTTTTCTTATAAAAGGTAATGGGAAGGGTTTGGGACCAAAGATCAGTCCTTCCAAATGGACCCTCTTTCCAGAAATTGGGAGCTATATCTACAACACTATACAGTCATTGCAGACGTCTTGTCTAGTACTAGAGAGAACACATATTAGCTTTTCAATGTAGGCAGTAGATACACTTCAAACCTCACTTTGTGTTTGTTTGCACGTAATCTTATTTAAATAGTGATTTCAGAATAGCTTTATCAGGAACTGTTTCTTGTTAAAACATTTTCAGAGTTTCCTTTTGAATGGCTAAGAATTTCTAAGAATGGCATTACCACAATAAATGATTTAATTTTTCAGCTCTGAAGATATTATTTTTATTCTTAAACTGGTTAAGCCTGATACTTAAATGTAATTATGGAATGAACATTATTATTATCCAGTATTTATTTAGCGCCGACATTACTCAGCGCTGTACAAAGTCCATAGTCATGTCACTTAATCTAATGTCCCTACCATAGTCATATGCCTTTGATACAGTCTAAGGTCAGTTTTAGGGGGAAGCCAATTAACCTAACTGCATGTTTTCTGAATATGGGAGGATACTGGAGTACTCAGAGGAAACCCACACAAACACGGGGAGAAAATACAAATTCCTTGCAGATAGTGTCCTAGCAGAGATTCAAACCTGGGACCCAGTGCTGCGAAGGCCAGAGCACTTACTGACCACAGTGCTGCCCATTGGATTGTAAGCTTCCCTGCAACAGAGACTTTATATGAATATATTATTTCTTTATTACTTTTTATTCATATAGCACCGCCATCTTCTGTAGTGCTGTACAATATAGACAATAGCAGGCTCCATAAGTACATAGTTTATTCACAGTACAATACACAATTGAAACAATACAAATACAAAGATACATTTATAGCTAATGTAGCTAAAAGTATAATAATTTTCAGAAAATCATGTTTATTTGATGAACCAATTAAAGCAAAGACAAGAAATATTTGGGTGAGCCCCATGCAACGTTTAACAAAGACTGAAGTAGGGTTGAAACACAAGGTAAGGGTGACAAAAATATCTACCACCTTTGACAACAGGTGGAGAAGGCAGTAGATGTGGATATGTGTTTTAAGGTGGATTATGACAAATTGTATGCTTGTGTTTTGAGGGATCTAAAGATTTAAAGGCTCAGCGCATCAAACAGATATGATGTGCAAGAGAAAGATCCAAAGATTAGGTGAAGTCCTGGATGTGAGAGTGAGAAGAAGTGACCATGGTGGGGGATAGGAAGGTTTCATGTGTATGGTTGCGGTGGGGATGGTATCTGAGAATAACTGAGTACATTTATGGGGAGGACAAATAATGGAGAGCTTTTAAAGTGAAGCTTACAACTTTAAACTGGATTTATTGTTTAATTTTCAGCCAGTGGAAAGTTTGGCAAAGATGGGCAACTTCTGAATAACAGAAGAGGAGGTGGATGAGACAAGCAGCAAATGCATTACAGTATATTGTTCTCAGTGGTGTAAAGTTTCCATTCTATTTTACTAAGTGCATGCTTTTATGGTATTTTTGGTTTTGACAGAAAAATGATTTATGATTAATGTAGTTTACACATACAATACCCTGTCTCTCTAAACTGCAGACACAGCTGTAAATGATTTGTGAGCAGGCACGTTTATCCACTTTAACACAAATGAATCAACATTTGGCTTTACTTAATATGCAGGTTTCTGTTTAATATGGAGTCTAACACATTAATATAATAAATGAAATTGTCTTTATTTATTTTTTGTACCCTCTGGAGACAGCAATCTGTGGAAAATGGTACTTCTGCCAAATGTGATTTCACTAACCAATTTATTACAAGTCATGAATCCTTCAGTGTGGGATAATCAGCTGCATAAAGTAGAAGTACTATGTTGTTTTTATTTCCTGACTGCAGAAAGAACATCAGCAAGGCAAGATATAATGGTGTGTAGGAAATATTAATTTTCAAATACAAAGTTTCTAAAAAGATATAGTCCAACTTTTATATGATCTCTGATCACCAATAAAGGTGCCATGCAAGTATCCTTTGGTGGCCACTCGAAGACCCACAGAGCTTGAAGACCTAAACTATGATACTAATAAGGCCACACAATAAAATGATCCTTTTTGCACTGATAGCAGACATACACTATGTTCACCTTGTATAGCAAAACAAATTATATAGTTGGAAAGCACCAGTTCTTATGCCAAATGCTGGTACATCATCAGTCTCATGAGACCTAGTAAAATACACTATCTGCGCTGAGATTTTGACCAATGCTTTGACCAAAAGTCTAAAATGTCTGATTTTTCTTTGCTGGGTGAGCTCCAGGTGAGTAGGTAAATATACAGTTGAGAAAATTACTAATAATGTATATGTGGGATCTGTTTTTCTGCCAAAGGATTTGGAAATTTGTCCAACCAGTATTGAGATTTAAAGTGGAATCACTACTTCCCACCACTACATATCCCCCTCCTATTGTGTGTAAATTCCCCCACCTACTAGATTGTAAGCTCTTCGGGGCAGGGTCCTCTCCTCCTGTATCACTGTCTGTATTAGTCTGTCATTTGCAACCCCTATTTATTGTACAGCGCTGCGTAATATGTTGGCGCTACATAAATCCTGTTTAATATTATTATTAATAATAATAATAATAAGAGTCCAACACTTCTTCAACAAATTTGCCATAATAAAATGGAACTCAGACAGGATTTTTAGTGCAGAAAAGACAGGGGACACCTGGCATATGTCAGGGATGGCTCCTGGTATATGCTGGGTTTATGCTGCAAAAAAAGATATAACATAAAAAGACGTGGAAAAAAGTAAAAAATAGAACATTATAACATATTTTTGTTTAACATACAGTATTTGGGTTGCTTCGATTTATTGCTTTTGAGTACGATATTTCATCAGCTGCTCCTATTCTTGATAAAGCAGTGTTCTTCTGCTGTAAAAGGTGTAGAAAACACCAGGCTTCTGAGTTTAAATCAATTGAGTTTATTTTATGTCCACGTGAAGATATTATTTATGATTGATTGGAAACCTGCAGAGCATGTGTGCTAAATATTATGTGTATATAATTGGAAGTACTCAAAAGGAACCATATGTTATATGAATATTGATTTGATCTATGTTGTTTTAACTTTTGTAAATAAATTATGTTGGGCTTTTAAATAGATACCTGTTCTTGTTCTGTTCTTTTCTTTACATCTATAGTCCAAAAAAACCCTGATTATGGTAAAAATGTACTAGTATTTATACTCAATTCAAATTGTGATTGGACAACTTAATAGCATGATGTCTGAAAATAAAGTATAAGTAACGAGTAAAAATATTTTATTTATTATTTATTTTTTTTCCTTTGGGCTTTTTATGTTATGTTCTTTTTTCGGCATTAAGTGTGCTGCATCATCACCTTTTTTTTCTGATGTGTGCCACTCCCCCCCCCCACTTGCTTTCACAAGACTACCCTTCATCGTTTACCTAGCTTTACCCAGTGGTAGTGATAGAGGTAGCAGGGGTAGAACAGCCCATAACAGAAAGGTAAGTAGACACACAAATTTAAAACAGAAATTGCACAGCCATTGCCGAACTTTGGAAGTATGAATTGTTATTTTTTATTTTGCTGGGGACCCTACAGTGTAGTTGCACTTTACACCTAAAATCAGGGATACGCAAATGTTACAGTAATGCAAAAGGCACTAGCATTCTTACTCGAATCCTGATTTGTTTTGTATAATTTGAAAATTAGATCTCTGCAGTAGTCAACTGTCAAACTTTTCCCATACATAAGAGCTTCCTGCAATAAAGACCTGTCATTGCTGGCCTCTGTCTTGTGAATGGTGACTGGTCTTGGATCCACCCCAACTGTGGCTTTTTGCTTCCCACAGCTGTTGAACATTATTGAATTGCATTAATGTGCAACAGAAATGCATGAGAAGTGCATCACACTTTATTGGCTTTCAGTTCTTCATCTCCTCCTTCCAAGTGTGAGTCCTGCTGTCCAGTGTATTAGAGGTGGGAGATATTAAGACAGAATTACATTTCCTACTTATTAAAATTTACATATCTACACTAAATGGTAAATGTTATATCTGTATGAAATTCAGCTTTTATGTAACCAGCAATATTTCATCATTAAAATGCAATTTGTTAATCCTAAACTTTATATCAAGGTTTTGTGGATAAACCCTACAAGCCCATGTTCATACGTCCTTGATCATACTTACATATAGTTTCTAAATTCCATAAATCTGCTTGTAGTTCACAAATCCAAGCACTTATGTATGCCTACGAAAGTTATGAAATCATTTTGTGTTTCAACTTGCTTTATTTCCTGAAATGAGTTTTTATTCTGAGCTTCTGCATCTTACTATTTTTGTGTATTTATATAGCACTGACATATTAAACATGCTTAACAGTCCATGTCAACAAATGTTCTTCAAAGCACCTCACATTCTGATGACCACAGTCTGAGGACATTTTTGGCAGTGAAGCCAATAAACCTACAAGTATGTCTTTGGGATGATGGAAGGAACTAGCAGGGAAAACTTGGGTCCCTAGTACTGTAAGGCTATAACTAGCTATCATGCAATCCACTGTCATAAGCCTGGCACTGTGAATAACCTTTTTCTTTGCCTATACTGACATGGCCCTTCCAACAGGGATTGGAACTTAAATTGGAACTGTAGAAAAAAGTTAAAAACTTGCAATAAGGCAGATCCTTTTTTTGCAGAAGAAACAGGTGGTGTACCATCTGCAATAAAACAAACATACCTGCTTGATCACAGTTTTTTACATACACTCGTCTCTATTCCATTGTGTGCACTGCCATCGTCTTCTTCTTTTTCCAGGTTACCTGATTTTTAATGAACTTGATTGTCAGAGCTGGGATGATGTAAATCCTCTACATGGTCACGGGGGCTTATTCAGCTGCCTGGGTGATGCTGGGACACCCAACACATTTTTAGTAGAAAATGGAGATAAGGCCGGCATGTTGTATTGCAGAATGGACTGGCCTGTCCGGTTCTGCAATAAAGATAAGATTGCTTGCAAATTTCACAGCAGAGCTATGGTTCCATTTTTCTTCTGTAACAGGTAAACTTTAAAGCCCATTTGGAAAAGCTCCCCCCCCCCCATTTCCTGTACTGGCAACACCTTGTCAAACCCTAAGTTAGTGTCACCAGGGCAGATTCAGCAGTAAAACAGACAGCAGTTAAAAAAACAGATAAAGGGTCTGACCTTTCTCCACTCTATCCACCTATTCAAAGGCCTTATTAAGGCAATTTTCAATTAACAAAGGAATTTAGGGGAAAAAAAAGTCTAGGGCGAGTGGGAATTTGCATGAAGCTTTTCCTTCAGGCTTTCACAGCTTTGATGAATAGACCTCTCACGGACAAGTGGCTGAGCTTTCCAGCATCATTTCAGAGCTAACAAAGTGAATAATAGAATTCTACCCTATTCCTGGCCATTAATGGACAATTAAACCAGAATCAATAAGGGAAAACAATTAGGACAGGCTAGATTTATGGATGCCTTTGGTACTTAAAGAATTCATCCTTTAGCATTACTTCCAATTTAATTTGACGCAGCGGCCCAAAAAAGCCAAAAGTAGATCATGTCGCTAATTAAAGCTAGCAAAAGAGAAACAAGTTGAAGGATTTAAAATAAAACTAGTGGCGAATTTACAAATGTTGGTCTGCTTGTCTTTCTTGCTGTATATTATTGCTAAATTTAAGGTGCATACATTAAAAAAAAATACAATTTCAATGGCTTTCATGTCTTAGGGAACTCAATAACTCATCTGCTACAATTACTATTTTCCCAACTGACAGTACATTAGTGTGGTGGTCATTGGAAAAAATGTCTCTTCAACTGATGGTCAATAGGAAGAATTTCAGCCATTGGTGTTTTGTAAACCGACTTGAGAGGAAAAAATTGCTCTTTGCTAGGAACCCCTAGAAACCTCTGAAGGAACCCTGGTTGTTAAACACTGGCTTAGACCCCAGCATCATAGGGGTAGCGCATTCAAACCTATTTTTTAAGTTGGTAAGTCTTTTGTGTGTGTATGTGTTATGCCCTTTGATCTAAACCCATAATTTTATTATTATTAGCCAGTATTTATATAGCGCTGACATATTATGCAGTGTTGTACAAAGTCCATAGTCATGTCACTAGCTGTCTCTCAAAGGGGCTCACAATCGAATGTCCCTACCATAGTCATATGTCACTAACGTAGTCTGAGGACAAGTTTTCAGAAAAAGACGATTAACCTATGTGGTAGGAAACCAGTGTACCCGGAAGAAACCCATACACAGGGCGAACATACAAACTCCTTGCAGAATCCTTTTCCCAACTATTGTTGGTCACCTTACAATGGTTCCAGTGATCAAACGTCACAACCAGCAAAAATGGGCAATATTGGCCATCATTGCTAATTGCAAACTCTATGGCATGCCCTCCAGGCCCCATGTGACAGCACTGAAGCCTTAAAATTGGCCACTCAGGCCCCAAGTATTGCTTTGTGCAAAAACAAGGGACAGGTCACATTTTGGGTTTGTTACGAATTGGTGGGAAGGGGAGGTGAGAATGGTAGGACAGTAGAATTAAAGTCAAATATAATCATAAAAAGCCTTACAAACATTTCAAAAGGGCAGTCACTGAAATGTGTTCTTTTGACCCATTGCAATGACTCTTCTCAAAGCCAATGCTGGCTGTAAATAAGCTTTATGTAAAAACAAACAGGTTTTATTGGTAGTCTCTCTGTATTTTCTGGTTGAGGCTGAACTTTACTTACTATTGTATATTTTCTGCTTTAACTTTTTTACCCAACAGGTTTTACCCAACAGAGTTACAGCTACATCTTAAGATATGCTGGAGATTCACAGTGCTTCATCATTTGCAGCTTTCTCAGTGAAAAAAACTTGTAGGAGTAACACATACCACACATATTACAGTGCTAGGTACTGAATTCTGCATCCTTGTGACACACTCCGCCTGGAACCTACGCACTGCAGGAACACCTCTTAAAGTTTGTGATAAACTGGAAGAATGTGTTAGAAACTCCACTCTATTTTATTTACAGAGCCTAAAACTTACTCTTTCAGAATATATACAAGTATACAATCGTCAGTCCAAGGGAAAATAAAGTAAACCTTCAAATATGTAAAAATCATGTAAACAATCATTCATTGGTTGGAAAGGCGAGAAACCACATGAATTCTTTTTAATGAATTTCTCAAGAGATATCTACTAATCCAGCATCAACTGAAAAATAGAACAGCAAGTGGTTTATGGCTGAAAAAAAACAAAAAGTAAGGGGGTCTGGATTGGTTTGTTGCAGTACTGAAGTCCTTGGTTTGATTGAGACAATATAATATATATTTATATATATATATATATATATATATATATACATATATATATATAAAATTATAGATGCTTATAGATAGAAAGCTTTATGTGGGACTGTGGGACTCAATAGTCTTTTGAAAACTTTTGCTAAAGAGGCCAAGCAGCTCCCCTTAGTACAGAAACTAAATATCTGGTACTCAGAAACATTGCAACAGGTCCTCTGATCTGATGAGTATATTTTGAAATAGTTACCTGTAACAAAAGGCAATTTTTTACCAAAAGTCTGGACGGTGGTAGAAGAATTAGCATGCAGCACAGGAAAAAGTGAAGCAGAGTGTAGGTCCTTTGCAGGTTAGTATCTTCATTTTGCACTTGGAGGGTTTGGTCTCCTTGATGCTGAAAAAGCACAGGCAGATAATGACCAACGGTATATTACCATCAGGGGAATTTCAAATAAATACAATACATGAATGAGTGAAAGAAACATACCATATACAACAACAGGCAGGGTCCTCTCCTCTTGTATCACTGTCTGTATTAGTCAGTCGTTTGCAACCCCTGTTTAATGTACAGCCCTGCATAATATGTTGGCGGTATATAAATCCTGATTATTAATAATAATATTAATAATAATAATATATATCAAGGAAAATTCAACATAACATACAAATTAATTTTGTTTTTAATTAATAAATGCAAAAATTATTTTATTATTTTTTTAACAATTATCACTTTACAGCCAATTTTTACAATGGCCCAAAAGATTTGCACAATACTGTATTGTGTGTTCTTGTAGCATTACTCATGTACTAGTTACTGGTATTCCTAATGCAATTCACAGCTCGTGGTGGTGGTCTGTGTTTCTTGGCCTCTTGGCCTTTTAACTTTGAAGATCTTGGCCTGACACCAATGATATATGCTATTAGCATTATTTATTTTCTTTACCATGCCCAGCGCTCTGTAAGGATCAGTAAATCATGATTACCTTTTCTACAAATATCAATGTGTTGTCCTTATTTGATTTTGCAGAACTTTTATTATTACTGGTTATATAAATGCCTAAAGGATTATCTAATGTTAGTGCTAAAAGGTCCATGGAAAGAAAGGTTAGGTTTAGGTTTATGGGTTAAACCATTTGGTCCTTGGTGGTCTCGGAGCTGTGTGCTCTAATCTGACACAGTCTGCATTCCACAGATATCAGGCCCTTGTAGTCACTGGCACCAGTTGGGGGTTGGTACATTTCATCACTTCATCACAGCAAGACCTCACTACTTTTTGATTTCTGTTGTGTATCTGGCTGAGTACATAGGAAAGGGATGCTATATTAAGAAAAGGTGCAGCTCTGGGTTTGTAGCTCTTGTTTATATTAGACACCATTTCAGAGCAAAATTGTCAGTGTGAAACTTCTGCTGAGAAAGCAAATTCCTGCAAAGAATGAAAAATAGTTTTGTACAGAATACTCTGAGCTTTCACCTTCCCCCGGCTTTTACTCACCTATCGTTCTATACTGGTAATATTGTATACAGAATTATATCGGGAGTTTCCAGGATCAATCTGCTCCATCTTAGACTCCAGCTTCACCAAAAAAGCTCATAAAAAAGCTTTATGAATGCAAAAGTATGCCGGCTTTCATCTTTTAGTGCTGGGTTCCTGGGTACATGTTGTGCCTAGTGTACTATCTGCATGGAGCTTGCACATTTGTATATGTAGCACACTCTTTTCAGGAGCTACTGGTGTGGGGTCAATTCAGTCTTGAAAACCCCAAAAATCTATGGGTTTATTAACCATGTGTGGAGTATGGGAGAGAGGTGACAGGATGTAATATTGTACAGTGCTGCGTAATATGTTGGCGCTATATAAATCCTGTTTATTAATAACAATAATAATAATATTAATAATAATAATAATAATTCGATGTCTCAGCAGCCTCATTTTTGTTCATCTTCTATCTTCATGTTAATAACAGTAGACCAACAGTAGATCTCCCCTGTCAAAAACAACAATTCTTACTGATACCCAGACTGCTCTGGGATGTTGTGGCTCCAATGCCCCAAATCTAGTATCTGAATCTATTGCTAGTGAAGGCATGATCCTTGGCACACAGGCTAGCTCCATTCTCCAAGCAGAACCTCTAGGCAAAGCCCAAAAAGCACAGCCCAAGGTCCCATAGGGACATCCTTCTCTCTGCACAGGTCCACCATGATACTCACACACTCCCACTTCATACAGTTGTCCTCATGTATTTATCAATTTTGATTTGCCAGAAATCTTCCTTTTAAGTTGACATCATAGGCCCTAATTTATTGAAGCTCCTTAAAGCTAGGTACACACTTGCAATAATTATCCTTAGAAAATGAACGACTAACGATTATGCGCGATTATTTTGAACGATCGTATTGTGCACAATCCTGTACATGTTGTAACAATACGATTGTTCAAATATAATCCACCAATTGTGTACACACGCTAGATACGAATGTTTGAGCTATGCAGGAAGTAAGAAGTAAAGGAGAAAGTGTAATGCAGAACCATCCATGATCACTGAATGTCCGTACACACAATAGATAGTGAACGATCGTCGGTCAATCAGATCTGCCGGGATCTGTTTACAGCGACACTCCTCGTTCGTCGGCGTCGTTGTGCTCTTTTTTTGTTAGCGATTATCAGAGGATCGGTCGTTAGTTGTTCGTTTCCAATGATATTTATTGCAAGTGTGTACCCAGCTTAAGAATGGAAAAGATAGACTATCATGGGAGAACCTGGGGGAACCAGCAAATCTGGAATGGATTTCTTAAAATTTTTTGCTATTATTAGGCAAGTGTTTTTAATTTTGGACCAGATCCATTCTGGGTTTTGTTGGATCACCCAGGTTCTCCTATGAGAATCTATCTTCTCCAGTCTTCGAGAACTTTAATAAATCAGGCTCATATTGTCTTTGTTGCAGTTATAACCAATGTTATCAACTGTGCCTGCTGGACTACAGAGCTCAATTTACCCCTCTCTTCTCTCTCTCTTCTCTCTTTCTCCATGTGCATCCATTGAATATTTTCCCAGGCAAAAAAGGGGATGCCTTGACTATACATTTTTTGGACTGGATTTATTAAGACTTTACACTGGAGAAGATAGACTATTATGGGAGAACCTGGGTGATACAACGAACCTGTAACTTTCTCAGGCAAAAATCTGTACAGATTACCCCCAAGATTGTTTTGCAGTCTAGGTCAATAAACAACTGCCAGGAATACTTGGCTTTCAAATGGATGAACTCACCTTCCACATGTCCCTTCCTGTATGTACTAAAGAACTGGAATTTGTTCTACCACTGTTTGAAACTATTGCTAACAAATATATTGTGCAACTATAGTTGGTGTCTGACACTTCTGAGTGTCAGACACCAACAGGCCAATAGGCATACGCACCTCAGCTTTTTTGACAGATACTCAAAGTGATCAGGCAAGCGGGAGGAATTATTGCAGGAAGGACAGGCAATGTCTCTCCTGCAATAATTCCTCCCACTTTCCTGATCGCTTTGAGTATCTGTGAATTTTTTAAAAGAGAGACTTTAGTCTGACAGTTGCTGCCTTTATAAAGGGTAATTCATCTTTAAAAGTAAACAACTGGCAGGCAGGTTCCTCATTGCATATGGGACAGGCAATATTCTTCTGCAATAAAATAAATTTACTTGTCATTCCTCAATGCCTCTAATTTTTCTAAATACATTTACCTCTTTGTTCCAGCATCGGTGCTGACATCTTCTTGTGGATTCGGGTATTCAGCCATCTTGATTGGCCAGACTGGAATAATGTGATTCTGCCAGGAATTTTTTACTTTGCATGCATGGGAAGTTATTAATTCCTGGCAACTGGGTATGATGGGATCATACACCAAATATCACATGTGCAGCTCAGTGCACATTACATAAAAGGTTGTATACAGACAGGTAAATTTGTTTTATTGCAGAAGTAACATCGCCTGTTCCTTCTGCAATAAACAACCTGCCTGCTTGCATTTTTTTTAAACTACCACTTTAACTACCTGACATCCCTTGCTCATAACTTCTATAGCATTGTGAAATAGTGCTTCCATAGCTATAAGGGCAAAAACACAGGAAAATCTATTATTAGATGGTCAATAAATTCATTTTTTTTTTCTAAACTGAACTTTTTCTTTAAAAAAAACATTCAATCTCCCCAAACTGTCATTTCTAGTGTGAGAGGTTGGAAGTCTTCTTGAAATTCTAATACCAAATGACACATAGATGAGTGCTGACATTAAACAGAATACTCAGACCTTATCCTGTGACTCAAGTCTTGTTTTCACTGCTCACCCCTCCCTGCTATATGAGCACAACATAATCCTCATGTTAGTAACACTTTATAGAGCATAACATAATATTGATTTAGAAATATTTGCACTCGCACAATTCTTTTTCTGGTGAAACTGTAACTAAACACAAAATACTCGTAGATAATGATAATGTATCACTGAAGGTATACATGCTTTTGTACATTGACATAACATTGGAATGTTTGAGATTCTCATGAGATGCTGAAATTTCAATAGTTCCAGGAAACCAGTTTGTGCTGATATATATAACTCAGTGTAACATTCAAAAAACACAAATGTTAAAGAACAATTCTAGGCAACACCTGAGCCTAATCAGTCAACCAGACAATCAGTCAACTGCTATTGCTGAATAAAAAATATTGCATCTGTCCGGAAATTCATTCATATTATTATAATCTTATATCTAATATATATAATCTTAAATCTAATATAATCAGTGCTGTACAAAATCCATAGTCATGACACTAACTGTCCCTCAGAGGAGCTCACAATCTAATGTCCCTACCATAGTCACATGTCATTAATACAGTTTAAGGCCAATTTTTGAGAGGAAGACAATTAGCCTAACTGCATTTTTAGGTCAGAGTTGGGCTTTGATCATCATACATTCAAAAAACTGTAATAAAAACAAGAAATATACATACATATATATACACACAATGCAAAAAACAATATCTTATTTATTTGTTTATTTTATGTGGATGCACAATATAGCACAATACACACAAAATCTGGTACTATACACACAAACATAATGAAACACATTTTGCACAAACACAATACAGCACTTTAAACACACATATTCACATACAAACTAGTGGAAAACAAGCCCTAGAGGTCATGTGTTTTATGTGATTATTTTTTGCCATGGCCATCTTTGTCCCCCATTGTTGCCTATGTTTACTCTACCTTTCCACTCTCCATTGAGTTTAATTGTAAGTTGTGCCAAGATAAGCTTTAAATGAATTCAAGATTGCAAAATATGTGTAAACAACTCACCCACACATCAATACATCACTAAACCCTCTGCATATCCTGGCACACAGAGCTTACTATACCGTCATGTACAGCACATACAGACAGAAAAAGCCACCACTTGGCACATATTACAATCTAAAAGCATTACGTTTCTTTATCTATTTAAAATGACAATATGCGTATGTCTATAGAGTCTCTGTTCTCTGTCAATGCCAATATTTTTAAAACAAAGTTTATATAAATCAGTACTAATCAGCTTTCTGTTTCAACTCAATAAAATATTTAATATTTTATAATATTTAATAATCTAAATATCAGGAAAATGATTATGCCACAGAAATTGAAACACTAATATACAAATTAACATTTAGTGAAGAAACCCATTTATTTCATACACGCCCAGATTGAACTATAAAACTTGACCCAAATATTTACATTTTAACTAAATTTTAATAATGGGTAAGTTTGCCCAAGTGCTGTTTTTGAAGGTTTGGTGAACATTTTTTCTTTGAGATAAACACAAACCATTGTTTACCTTGTGAACTACTTTTGGTTTACCAGAAGGGATACTATCTGACCAGGCCTCTTGGATTATGAAGTGGACAGGGTAGTGTCAGTAGATTCTGGTACTTTAGATGCAATGCACATGTATATAACAAGAAAGGTAGACTTTCCTGGTAGGATTATGAATAAGGACATATATATTACATATGTCAATGTTTATTTGACCACCAGAAAAATCTATTATTAATAGTTTAATTCAATTCAATTTTAAGCACACTGGAATTATAGTTTTGGCTCATTGGTCAGCACTCTGACCATTACATTGCTAGGTCACAGGTTCGAATCTCAGCCGGGGCACAATCTTTAAGGAGTTTCTATGTTCTGTTTTTGGTTTCTTCCAATATCCCAAAAACATGCATTTAGGTTGATTGGCTTCCCCTCAAAAATTGGCCTTAGACTGTGGTAATGACTATGGTAGGGACATTAGATTGTGAGCCCCTTTGAGGGACAGTTAGAAATATTTAATGTACAGGGCTGCGTAATATGTTGGAGCTATATAAATCCTGTTTATTAATATTATTATTATTATTATTAATAATAATAATAATAATAATAATAATAATACCATGACCATGGACTTGGAAAGCATGTAGTGTGTTGGTGCTATATAAATACAAGTAAATAAATCGGACTTCTCTAGATATGTATATATCCTACTCATCAATGAATAATAAAATGTACTGCCTATACATCATTTTTGATAACGCATGTTTCCTATTGCAATAAGTGGATGGTTGTATACCCCATTTCACTTGATATTCGGGACATTCTGCCACTTGGTGTTACCTAGAACGGCTCCTTCCTCCTTCCAGCCACTGCTTTGATTACCCATGAAAATAATGTGTCAGCCATGCAGAGATAATTGATTCATTCCTATATTTTTGTAAATTGAGATGTTTATTTTAAGAACAAATTTCCATAAATTATGCACATACTGGTAAGGTAATTTAAAACAGCTGTTTGTACAGATCTGCTCAGTGAACACCAGTGATAAGTTTATCCTAATTGTTCTCTAACATGGAACAGAAGAAGAAGACCGGAGAAGAATTTGCCTGGAGCATTGCATAAAAACCAAAGCTCAGCTACCGATCGATTTCATTATAATGCATATAAGCTTCTTTGCTCTTCTTATGTTCTTTCTTCTGGCAGTATGTTTTTGTAAAACACAGATCATCATCACCAGGTTTAGATTTTTTTCCCTTTGCAAGATGCATAGGTTTATGCATCTTCATGCCCATGAAATATATTTTGCACATTTTATACATGACTCCATTCTCCCCTGTATACTCAAATTGAATAAACTGCTGCAAACTAGGACACATTGCAACTGTACACATAAAGCAGCCAAATGTCTGCATTTAAAGTGGTTTCTGAAAACAATATATGAGCCTATTCAGATATGTGCTTGTGTCAAGCATTAGAATGCAATGTCCATTCTTGTAAAGTAGACAAAAAAGGGGACAAGCCAAATGTTTCCAACATAGCGCACAACAATGCACAGTAGTGTGCTACCATGAGAGGTGGTGTCCACATGGATCAGAGGTACATAGTTTTACTGCATTGGAAAGCCATTGAAAACGAATAGCACAGCAAAGCACACATATACTCACAAAATCTCAATACACTTTAAAGGAAAGAATTGAATGGGCCAAAATGAACGCATGCACTAAAACACCCTTGGTTGCTGAAGTGATAAAGGAGATAAAGGAGCCCTGGAGTGAGCAAAGGAAAGTTGACCCGACCCACTGATATTTGCATTTCCAGTCTTTCTTGTTGCTCTTACCATTATTAATGCCAGCTACAATGCCATCCTTCAAGGTATGGGGGAGCATATAGCCTTTACTCATAAGAGAGAGCTTGGGTTTGTCACTAAATCTGAGCACTGTCTCATGTCCTTAGCAATCCCCCTACTAGCCCACACTGAGGGTTTTATGTCTGGCTGCAATAGAGGAATAAAACAGTAGGGGATCTCTTGCATGGTTGTTGGCTTGACAAGATTTGGTGGGGCCATTTGCAAAGACACAAATGAGCCCAACATACAATCTATGGTGACCATAGATTGTATGTTGGTACAATCTATGTTCACATGCATGTCCCTAGTTAATGTACAGTGCTGCGTAATATGTTGGCGCTATATAAATCCTGTTTATTAATAACAATAATAATAATAATAATAATACCATCTAATAACCCTCGTTCAGCTCTATCAGCTGTCGGATGTATAAAACAGGGAGTAGCAATAGCAAAGGAAAGAAGCAACATGTATAACCATATGAACATGTACTTTTTCTCTAACTGAAATCTAACTTCTATTTTTAACTACTTTTGTACAATTCTTGTAGTCATCTTTAGTGTATGATAGTCAGTAATTACCAATAATTATTCATCTTTTCCTTTTTCAGACCATGGTTACAAAAATGAAAACTACAGGATATTTGCTAACTATCAGTAATCTTGTATTATTATGGGAAAAATTTTCATTGTATTTAAATGCCTGGAGTTCTTTAGCTGATGTGTATTAGCAAAAAATGACCTGAATATGCCTCACCTGAAACTACATGTGTCCAGAATGTACTGATGAGTTATAGCTCCTGAACTACATTTATAGGGACGCTCCCACTTTGAATCTTAGTCATTCTGGTAATGTTTAATATACCAATGTTGGGGATCCAGGGAAGTAGGAATTGAAGGAGGCACTGAGGAAGGAAGGTGGGTCCCTCTGAGACAGTGTTAGTAAAATATAATGGAATGGTGGCCCTAAATGGTACTTGACCATTTACACATGAATCAGAAAGGGGTCTGCATTAGACAGGTGACAATTCAGAACTGTTTCTTGCTTCTGGAAGTGGCAAGTCTTTCAGCACCAACAGCATGAGATGTCATGTGGCCCAATGCCAAGAAGCACTAAGTTAGACAATACTAGAATATGTGATGTGGTGTGTATCACCCAACATTCACCATGCCCACAAATCAATGAGGCAGAACAAGACATTATTCATAGGGTATTCAGTCACAGGAGACTAGTTAGGCTAAGTACACATGTGCAATAATTGTCGTTGGAAAGGATCTTTCACAATGATAAATACCTGCACGATGCATGAATGAGTGCTGTACATATAATACCATTCTGTTCTATGGAGAGGGGAGGGGGCAAACGACAGAGCAGCACCCAGCTGCGTTCTCTCCACTTCACTTGCATTACACATGCAAGATTCTTGTCCGATTCTAGCACAGAGCCAATTATCAGACGAGAACCATTGCACGTGTGTACCTAACCTTAGCTGTATTGGCCCCCGGGTCAAAACTTCTCCGGCTGTTGCCCTCTTGAACCATATTTGTTATTGTACAATTTAAGGTGGATACTTAGCTAAATCCCTGTGTATCATAAAAAATTGAATTTTTAAATCTTGTTGTGCATCCCAGTGCTGCTAATCTCGTCGCCTTCTTTTATTCTCTTACGGAATACATTGGGAGTGATCGATTAAAGCTCTCCAAGACTGAAGAAGATAGACTATCATGTGAGAACATGGGTGATCCAGAGAATTTTAAATGGATTTGGACAGTAAACCATCTGTAATGCGTCCAGGCGCACAAACCACTACCAACACCAGGAATTAATTTAACAAGTTTTATTAAGAAATCCAGAAACAAGCCAATGGACAGGGTCTGATTAAATGGCAGGGTGCCCAATCTCCTTGCGCCACCTGGCGCTAATTTATAGGAGGAATCACTACACTGAATCCAAACTAACCATGTCAATTTAAACTTAACATGTCCCACACCGCGGCGAGGCAGCCGACTGCCTCGCCCCCGGGGGGTACAAGAGGCGCGCGTGGTAGCGTGCGCATCTCTTAGAACATGACCCCTGGGACATGCTGTGCTGTGCAGGCCCGCAGGAGTGCTGAGGGTGTGAGCAGCACTGTCCACGTCCAGAGGGATGCCGTTTGGCCGAACAGTAGTTCGGCCAGAACGGTTCCCTCCGCTGGAGCAGAGAGACGCGCTTCGAGCAGGGAAGCGGCGGCCTCGGTCACGCTGTCTACTGCAGTGCACTCTCCCACGCTGCCCGCGATCCCGGAGGACGCCACGAGGCTTGACGGCCAGGTAAGTACCTTAAGCTGCGTACACACGTCCAATTTTTATCGTTGGAAATGAACGACGAACGAACGACGAACGACCGATTGGCCAAAAATAGTTTGTAAAAAAAGTAACCAACGACGCCGACGAACGAGGATAGTCGTTGGAAATGAACGACCGGACCGGCGGATCGGATTGGACGACGATCGTTGACCATCTATCGTGTGTACGGTCGTTCAGTGATCGTGCATGTTCTGAGCATGCGCGATGAACGAACATTTGATCGATACAGCCTGTATTGTGTATGTGAGTGTATGTATATATATATACATACACTCACATACACAATACAGCCTGTATCGATCAAATGTTCAAATATACTGTGTGTATATATAACTGTGTACAATATCTTTGAACGATCGTGTCGTTATCTGTATGTACAGGATCGGTGCTATACGATCGTTCGCAAATATCGTGCAGGATCGTTCGTCGTTCGTTTACAAACGATAATAATTGGAAGTGTGTACGTAGCTTTACACCATGCATGTGTAATGCATATTGAAAAGACCACTTTAAGTTTCATTTTCCAAGTCATTGTATTTCTAGTGGTAATTAGTCACATACATTTGGCAACTTTCCAGGCTGATTCAACATTTCAGAACTGTAGTAGCAGCTTGAAAAAGTGAAAAAACATCTTCAATATTACAAGAACAGGTCCAGATGAATGTGATTAAGTGCTACCAGATATTTTTTTCAGAGGTTAGAAGCCCCCTGCTGAATCAGAACTTTTCAATAATCATTTTTCATTCCATTATCAAAATTGGCATGGGCTTACAAGGAAAATGGGACTCTCTGCAGCACAGAGAACCACCCAGAAGGGGACTTCGGCACTTCAACATAGACATCAGATCGTTGCTCAGTGTCTGTCATCTGTCTTCAGGACTTGCTTTGCTAGCAATCCAAATACAAAAGTCAAAGATTAAAATATGGTGCTCAGTCAACTACCATTTTCAAAATTAGATCAGCCATTTCCCATGTACTTCTAGCATTAGAGATCTTTCCCTAAAAATGGAAAAACTACTAATTTCAGAGTACAGACATCACACAAGACATTTTCTGTGTCTTACTCTTTTTCATTATTTCCAATAGGTGTCCCCATATTTTGCTAATACATGCCATATTCTTTCCCTGAGCCTGAAATAAAACTTGACAGCTTCCTGCATGCGTTTCATTTGCTTTTTGGAGGAGCAAATCAATTATTAAAATTTTAGAAAAAGCACAAACACAATTGTTTGCTAGGCATTCAAATCTCATGGGGAAATGGGGACACATGCATTACATTGACATCCCTGTACTGCTTGCAAGTTGTCTGACATAAAACATTGCTGTCTGGGAAGAATCTGCAGAATATTGGAAAGACATTAATACATTCTCACCTTGAACAGTGAAAGTTCCCATAAAGTCACCAAGCTTTATAGGCCAAGTTTTACTTCTTTCCAATTTTCTACCCATGACACCCTGGCTTTCCCAGTTTGTATCATTACGTTGCTGCTTCCCTTTCCATCTATTTCTTTGTTTTAATTGGCTGTATAATAAGATCACTTTTAAGTTATTGTAAAAGCCACGTGCACTGTGAAACTAAAAGAAGCCTCAAAAGGGAATAGGACAGAAACACTGTAGTTACAGAACCATATAGGAAATAAAATAATGAAGGGGATTAAAATAATAAAGGCTAAAGCAGTTTAGAAAAGGTCTGATAAGGCCAATGTTTGGGTGGGCTGGGGGCTCTTACATTCCTAGAAGCCCCCTTACCCCCTAAGCATACCTTGTGCATAAAGAGGTGCATTATTTGCAGCACTAGCATGTAATTTTTGTTCATATTAAAATAATTTTGCTACTAAAAATAATTATGAGGTAATAAAGGTAGGCACCTAGAAGTACCCATATAAGCAAGGGCAAATGACAGTCTGTTCTGTACAGGCCTAGTGCCAACATTGACTGCATAGTAGTAATGGAGACTGCCTGCTGCTCTTGTACAGATGCTCCTGCACAAGGACAATTAAAGGAAACGTAGAATATTCAACATTTGTAATCCAAAACATGAAACAGCAGGTACACCCAAGTAGTCTAGCACCCTGTAGTTCCCCTCCACAACCCCATAATCCCATGCAGTGTCCCGAATCCTCTCCACAGCTTCCTAGCCCAATACAGTTTAATGTACAGCACTGCGTAATATGTTGGAGCTATAAAAAATCCAGTTTATTAATAATAATTTTAAAAAATAATAATGGTAATAATAATAATACAGTGCTCCCAGCCTTTTTCACAGCCTCCCCATGAAGTGCCCCAAACCTATCCACAGCCTAGATCAGATCTATAGTATCCTAGCTCTTTGTCAATGTCCCCATTCGCCTATTACCCTGCAGTACCCTTTTCCTCTGCAAAGCTTTCTAATCCCATGCAGTGTCCCCAGTCCTCTCCACATCTTCCTATACACCTGAAGTGCCTTCAGTCCTCTCCACAGCCACCTATTCTCCTGTAGTGCCCCCAGCCCCTTTCACAGCATATTATAGCGCTCCTAGTTCTCGCCACAGCGCTCCATTCCCCTGCAGTGCCACCAACCCTCATCCCAGTCTCCTATTCCATTGAAGTGCACCCAGTTCAATACACCACCTCTTATTCCCCTCTTTATAGGTATAATTTCTCTGAAGTGTTCCAGTCCCCATTACCGCTCCTTGCAGTGCCCTAGCTCCAACTCATCAACTGCATTAATCCCTACATCTTTAACTAGCACAGCTCAGCCCTAGAGCTCCCCACCCCCATTCAGAGTACCCACAGCCCCTTCAGCCTGTGTATCCTGTATGTATTGTGTCCAGGTACCTGGCCCAAGAAAAGTATTAATAATAAACAGTAATCCTGCCAATTTCATCACCAAGAGTTTAACTTTTTTGCAATATACACAAGGATCAGTAATAATTTTGCCTGTAAATTCTGTATATATATCTAAAAAGAGAGCGCAAGCTATGTGTAGGTGGACTTGTATTCTCTAGTTTGCACAGGAAAGATTCTGATCCTCCTAAACATACCATTATCCAGTCTTCTGACTGTATGTGGGAGGAGGGCAAGAACCCATAGAGCATGAACTACAGTCATGGAGACGCTAAAGATTGTTTTTCATGTAATTATAATGAATGAGATTTGTATCCTTGTGCAGACTCTTTCTTGTACAATATCAGCTCTTTGTGCAATCACTGCAACATTTTACTCCACCGGAGGTCAAATTAGATTGTATTTTCTTGCCTGATGTTTTATTTCCTTGAATGCTCATAAAATAACCATTAAAATGCTATTACAAACAACAAATGAGTCTTTAATGCTGCTTAGCAAATATTGGAGCTGTAGAAAAGGCAGAATATTCAGTCTTTAGCTAAATCAGAGTTTTCTTTGATCAAGGCTGCACCTTGCGGGTTTACTGGGAACATATTTTTTAAAGTATGTGCCATTTCTCTCATAGCTTCTTGTGTCTGTGAGAAACCTTGCAGCACTGACATTTATAAAGCATAGTTGTCTGTGTGTGAGAACTGGCAGGAAGCCTCAATAAGTGCATGTGAGAATAACTCACTTGCATCACAATCTGGGGTTGCCAAATCATCAGATTTTTAACAAAGGGAGAGGGGTGGACTGGGGCACTACAGCAATTGTAGAGTAAAAAGCTACCTTAGGTAACACCGACCTTTATAAGCAAAAATATACTATATTATATATTACACCTTGTCCTGAGATAATAAAAGCATATTTTTTATGTGATTTGATTATTTAATTGAATATTTCCAATTTTATAAGCAAAGATTTTTAACTCCATTGCTAAAGCAGCTTTTGTGTCTGTAGAGCCGTGTAGATTATTTCTGCATTGTTCCCAATATATCTGTATGACTGCAGTAGATCATGAGACTGTTATCTGCTTTGGGGCAATGACTGACATGAAGGGTTCCATGAACTGTAAAAAAATACTGCAGACTTGAAGTAAAAGTAGGTAAACCAGTCTCCACATTTGATGTTAGTTTGCTATAATCTCAACAGTTTGCTTGAAAGACCAGGATGTATGATGGTGTTCAGGAAATGTGTAATATGGGCCAACGTCAGAACCATTTGTTTTTAATGAAAATAATAATACAGTAGATATTTAAGGTAAAAGTTTTACATTTTAGGACATTTGCAGCTCACATTATTAAGGGTAACTATACATATGTATACAACAAAATTAGTTTCTTCTTATTATGTTAGGTGTGTTATGTTAAATAAGGTGATAGAGAAGACTTATGTGTCAGTATTTGTCAAATTTCAGCACTGCCCTCTTTTGGTAATACATTGCATTTAAGGCAGTACACTTCATCCAACTCCCCTACAAGAAAAATGTTTTGGCTGTAAATATACTTTAAAGAATGCAAACCAATAACAATGTGTAAAGTCCGGTAACACAAAACAACCTTGCTTCAGTTTACAGGAAACAGAACACTGTAGGGGGAGAATCTTGATCAATAGCTATGTACAGTACTGCGCTCCTGTTAAATAACGTCTTGTTGACCAATTTTTGTATGAGAACTTCTTGTCATCATAATCCTTCACACATAGATTGTAATCTATTACCGGGTCAACAGGCCGGACAGGTTTTTCTGTATAACATACCCCTGGGTCCTAGGAAATAAGGAGTATATTGTCCACATACATTGTTCATTATTCTTCTGCCAGCTGGCATTCTCATGGTGAGAAGGGAGCTGCAATAATGTCTTCTTTATCTCACATGAAACTGAAACTGCAGTTACATTAGAAGCAGAGACAGAACATTTGAAGCCTTGCCCAGTCTTTATGGTGACAAAGTGCACTGGATGAAATATGAGCTTGTGCTGGAGCGGGTGAAGATCAGGTTACTGGAACAATACAAATAAAGGTTTTTACTACTAATATCTATGCTATAGGTGTACTATTTATAGAAAGTTAAATGGCATTTTACAAAAAAACAATACTCCAATGAAAAAAAAATTACAATTACTTTAATGTTCATGTAGAAAAAAGCTCTGTGTGGCCACTGCAGGTCTTCAGCAGGTCAAAGCTGTTTGTGGTTTTGGACAACATAGGGGCAGAAACGCTTCCACTGATTGAAGTGTCTAGCTAAATCATTATTGTCAACATACAACATGCTATATTTATTATATCCACAGCACACAGTACATCAGTGTGGTGGTCATTGGGAACAATGGCATCC
>NC_092858.1:159173766-159190470 GCF_032062135.1 Pyxicephalus adspersus | reverse complement strand
CTGTATGTGTGGTTCTTTTTGCTTTTTACATCATCTCCGGATTCCCAGCTTGAGACTTCTAGCAACAAAAGAGCCACCAAAGCCAGAGTAAACCTTTCATCCCTTGTGAGGGTTTTGGAATTTCTAGGAGGTGAGTAATGTGAAGTATACATCTCTTACTTTGTCAAACCAAAGGTTATGGATCAATGTTCTCTTAACCCTAAAAACATGGGTAAATCATGCTTCTAAAACTGACTTATACTATGGATACAGTGAACAAATATGGTGAGGTTGAACTGGAGGTTGGACATGGACACTCAACCCACAACTCTACACCAGCCCTTAAAGGCAGAATCTCCTGTATACATTGTATGAAATGTCACCTTCTCTATTCATTTTGAGCCCTTTTTCCTTCTTGCTCCAAGACGTCCCCTTGATTTTTTTGTGTTTTTATACTTTGTGTACCATTTCTCACATAGTAGAATGGGTATATCTGTCATATTTGCCCACATCTTGTAGACATGGAAGCACAGAAGTTTAGGATATCACCTTGGCTTAACCCAGAAGAATATGTCCCTTCTGCAATAGAACAAACTTACCTGCCTGTTTGCAGTCTTTTCTGTAATCTGTACAATCATAGTTTACCCATCTGCTTGGAATGAATAACCTTCTGCACACATAAATGGTAGCCTGCACAATCAAGGTGCCCAAAGACCCAACTTGGAAGAAGACCGGGTCAAAATGGTGGCACAATTGACTGAGTGGAGAGGTGACAGATAAATAATTGTGAATAAGTTTGTTTTATGTCGGAAGTAACATATAATATGGAACCTAATCACATGTTTAGTTTAGTTCTTACATGATTTAGAAAGAATAAATACACAGAAATAATAAATTTTATCCTAAAGCCTCCTTTTCACTATTTTATTTACTCTGACTTTTTAATAAGAGTTAAAATGTGGAATTGGATGGAAGTTACATTTGTAACAGATTGAGGGATCCCAGGAGAGCCTGAAACTGTGTTAAAGTATTTTTGGGTCGCCAAGCCTGTGATATTCAAGAATATAGAAAAAGGAGGAGAGCAGAAGCACAGGCAGGAGATGGACAAAATGTGGGCTGTATGCATAATTTTCCTTCAAAGATGGTAGAAAGAGTATTCAAGATCTTTAGAAGTGGATGAGATGAAGAGACGTGCCAACCATATCCCGAGGGATTTAGTATTGGTCATTAAACAGTGTTTACTCAATTTTTCTTGTTCTCATAGAAATGTGGATGTTACAAAAAATGATCTGATAAGCTGACAGTGGCATCATATCATTGGGCTCCATTGGCCTATCCATGTACAAAGGCTTGCTCCAGGTTCATGGATAACCAAAAATTTCTACTATAGATTATTCTATAAATAGTACCAATTTTTACACCATGAAACATAAAAACAAGTGCAAAAAAATTGCATGTGATTGTGCCAGATAAACCTGACACTTTAAAAAAAAATACGCGTATCTCTTACATATGATTAAGTAAAAAAAACAATAATTCACACATCAGCCTATTCATGAAGTGTGTACACAGCTATTTTAACAGAAAACAGACTGGAGCTTTCCGACTGACTTGGCTGCAGAAATAATTAAGTGATGAAAAGCAGTAAAGGTTTTTCATTTCTGTCATGTTTTTATTAGTATAATTGTGACAAGTGTGCTCCTCACAGGAAATATCCAGATTTGTCTGCGGTTGAGAGGTCCTGTAACACATGTTGATGGGTCAGCGGACAGTTTTTCTGCAAAAAAAGGATTAACTTTTATTATGATGACAAGAGACTCTGCAATTGTTTTGTTTTATAAGTTATGTATATTTTAATAATTATCTGAGCTAACAATTTAAACATTGTTGGGACAAATTTGGACTCCTCTTCAGGTATGCTGCAATTCACTATAGATAAGGAACACAGGCCTGAACTGTCTTGAAAACATGCAGTTGCCATCAGCAATTTTTAGATATTTTTTAAAGCACAGATGAATGTGTTTTTTTCTTGCCTATGTATTCAGTCTGCATATTTTTTTACTATGTGTGTATGCTTATTACTGTAATGGCTTCCCTGTGTGAGCAGCACAATGGAGAGCTGAACCACTGTACTCATACAGAGCACTCCGGCCTGTGGCCATGGAAGAACAATGCAGGGAATGGCCCTCACATCAAAAAGAACAACCCACTACTCTATATCCCATGCCATTAGACTATCAAGAATCCTGGAATATTATTAAACAGGATTTATATAGCACCAACATATTACACAGCGCTGTACATTAAATAAGGGTTGCAAATGACAGACAAATTCAGACACTGACACAGGAGGAGAGGACCCTGCCCCGAAGAGCTTACAATCTAGTAGATTAAAGGTATGTATTATTGAAAAATTGTAAAGTGTGGTTGAGTGGGTTCTTAGTTGTCCCTAACATGGTGTATTACAAAAAATCCAACTTTTAAACTTCATACTTTAAATTAGGAAACTGAGCGATATTTATTGGAAACCCCAATAATGGCAAGATGCCTGGTGCATTTTCCGTATACAGGTAGTCCCCGGGTTACATAGGAGATAGGGACTGTAGGTTTATTCTTAAGTTGAATTTGTATGTAAGTCCGAACAGGTACAAATATTTTATTAAATGCAATTAGGACAGATGTTTGTCTCAACATATTATTAGGCGGCATGGTGTCAGTTTCTGTAAAAAAAACCTCACTTTAACCTCCTAGCCGTTAAGCCCGACCTTCGTACGGGGGACAGCCCTGACAAACGTCTCTTCATTAGGATGTGGATGAGGCTCTTGTGGGTAGTTTGGTTGTCATTTTATAAGCACTGATTCAGCAGACCCAGTATGAATGTACTCAGACTGCCAAGACGTTTACCTAAAGAGGACAGTTTTCAAGGAGAGTGCAATATATACTTGGAGAAGAATTCTAAATGATGTGAATATAAAGGTAAATCTGGACTGGTGTTTTAAAATGAGGAACTATTTAAATCTTTGAGGGCCATTTACACCAAGACAGCATAGAACAATCCACATTATCCTGTTCATTGTGATGTGAAAGAAGATGGTGCCATTTAAAAAAAAAAAATATTTACAAGAGCCTCCTCTACATCTTTAAGAAGTGAAGATTGTCAAGACTGACTATGCAGATCTAAACATATGTTTAAATTAAGTTCACTTTAACCTATGTACAGTAGCTCACCACAATGAAACAGCATAGTATAAGGAAGGTCCATATATTTTGGTCTGGTCTGCTGGTCATGTGATGTTTGGAGTATAAGAACTCAGAAGAGGGCTTCCCAAAAAGCTGTGGATGTTTGGATAGAGTGGAGAGGAGTTAGAACTCATGTCAGTTTATTTTTTGTCAGATCAACAAATAGCCAGAGTAGCAAGTGCCAGTATCATAAGTTTACTGTAGATCCAAAATCCAAGCATAGATACAGAACAGAACTGGCTATAGGTTTGTGTTGCATTGGAACATGACCTTCTAATTTTTGGCACTACCTTCTCCCAGCACCTTCCTACCCTCAGCTTCAGCTAAGTAACTGTATCTGAATTGCCTATACCAACTTACACTAACACCACACCAGCACCTATCCCATTGTCATTCTACTGCACCAACATGCTCACCACCACTTCTAAAATCTCCTCCCAATGGGGATTTTAACCCAACCACCCTGTGCCCTATTCTCATCCCTTCATACCACATCTGCATACCAATATCCACTCTCACTACTGCATGGTAGCTACCCTTCCCACCTACTTCTACTTTCACATGTCCCCTTTTCACCCACCACTGACACGTTTCTGAATTTTCTGCTATTGTACCAATGTAAATTTCTGTGCCTTTTTATTTTATTTTTTATTTTATTCATACAGTTACACTTACTTCCATTGAGCGTTGTATTTTCATTAAAGTTCATCCAGCTTTGAATGACCTTAATGGGTGATGATGAACTTTATTTGTAGTTGATTACAACACACCTAATGCATATAAGCATTGCTTAGTGACACACATGTGACCTGATTTCTGTGCCACAGTAGGAAGTAGGGAAAACTCTCATCCTGGCAAAAAGAATCTTTTTTATCAGTGGTTTGTTGGTCAAGGCTGAGTCACAAAGATAACAATGACAGCAATTCTGCCAGGCATGACTCACAAATGTTCGACCTTCAAAATCCATCATACAATGTGCTTTGTTTACTCCACAGTGACTTGTGCTACAGTATATGAATTCAATGATAGTAAAATCTCACAAATCAATCACAACACATATGTAAAAGTTAAGGTAAGGTAAGGTAAGTGCAATATAAAAATAGAAAGTATAAATTATCATCATCCACATAACGTGAACAAAGCCACAGGGATAATGATACTTTTTGAAATATCAATTTATAACCCTATATAACATTAATACTTACTAATATACCTATTTAATAAATATTACTCAAACATTCCCTGGTGGGAATCAATTATTGTCTTGAAACCTGAAAGATTCTCAGTAGGGAATGTTTGAGGGAATGTCAGACTTATGGAAGATTCCATAAGGATTTGACAATTATCCTTTGAATATGTTAAAATATATAACCAATTTTAAAGCAAAGTCCATATTCATGTTTTTTGTTCTCTGTTTTAAGCATTTTTTACAGTGAAAACAGCTTGTAATAAATGCAGTATGTTTTTTGGATGCTACAACATCCAAAGGCAATTTTGCTGCCTCCAGAAAGTTAAAAATGATGTCACATGCAGACATTTAAAAATGCTTGTGTAAATATTTTTTAGTGTGTTCAAGTAGTTTTTAATGCCCGAAAAAGCTTAAAAAGTGGTAGACTGTTACCGTTCCTGGGCGCATATGTTTGACAGTAGGTGCAGGGGAAAGATAAACTCTGCAATACAATAGTTTGAACCCAGCCTAAAGAAAGTAACATATTTTTTCCATTATTTTAAGACTCACATAACTTTATTATTGTTGGTTGTATTTCCAACCCTTTGATCACAATGCATTAGCAGACGTCCTATGGGTTGGATTCACATTGTTGCCATGCGTCATTGAGTGTTTTGTTAATGCACCTTTTCTTTACTTCAACTCAATGCTCCACAAAAGAGTGTGCACATCTGTGTGTTGTGGAGTGTTGTTGTATACGTAGCCATTCAAAATAAATTGAAAGGTATATACCTGTGCAATAATGGGTTTTGCAGTAAAATGCATACATTTAATAAAACATGAATTTATACACGTCTTTCGGATATGCATGTGGCTGGGGTGGAGGCGATGGTAATAAGCAGATAGCATTGCTGAGTTTCAGCTTTTGGTCTTGGTTTGCAGTATGTATATTCTACCTTAATTTGTGTGGGTTTCTTCTCTAAAAAAACAAACTCAATCAAGAACTGAAATGTATCAATCATTAAATGAGCTGGCTGCACTATTTCTCTTGATAAGTAATTTTTCCAAGGAGAATTTCCGTGGTATAGACTTACAAACACCTCTATCGCTCTTCTTCTCATTGTAATGTTTTATTTTGTTTTAAAGTGCTGAATTTTTGTTGTCTTAGGTCTAGAATTTTGAGGTTTTATATCTTTTATCTTTATTTTTATATTTATATATCTTTATATATTTTTATCTTTATTTTTTATATTTTTTATATTTTTAGATAGCATTTAAATTAGAATAAATTATGTACCTCACCTTCCAATAACAGGAACCATACAGATTGGTACCACAATGGTAAGTGGAGAGCTCTCAACTCAGTTTGGCTTTGGAGTTGTCAGTGTGGTACACTAAAGGAGGTTTAGGCTCTTCAGCAAGTCCATTATCCATGTGAATTCGTATTTGACCTGTCTGCACCCCTCCTCTTGCAAGCAAAGAGAATTCCAGACTGCCATTGCTATCTATGGCATATCCTGTCCATAGACTGGCACATATGCTGAATGAATGGCTTTAAATTCAATGGCATGTCCTCCCTTCAGTGTGGTGCATGTGCTGGTAGACTGCCATTGCTCTTTATGGCAGGTCTTGCCCTCACTTAGGCTCATGTGTTTGAAGATTGTTATTAATCTCTATTTCGATACTGTCCTCACCTTAATTCATCTGCTGGTGGGCTGACATTATTTTCTGTGACAGGTTCTCTCTTTTGCCTTGGTATGTGCTAGTAGATTGCTGTTATTTTTTATGGTGGACCATATCCCTAGGTTATTCTAGATAAATACAATCTTTGAAATCACAGCTTCTAATGATTTCTGAATGGTAAATCTACCATGTCTAACACTAAATCAACAGAGATCCTCCACCATACCCTGTCTGATGTCTTCACTCCTGAGCTCTACACTTCCCTGGGTAGTTTGGAATGTGCGAATAATGCCTACTGCGTAGCCCTTGGTGAGATTCTCTCTTCTTGTCCCTGTTACTTTGTTGTTTCAAGCATCTTCGATGCAATCTTCATGAAAGACATATGTGTTTCTCAAATCACTCCCTGCTAACGTTTCTACAAACATCATTGTCTACCTTGGCGCCCATCCAGACCCATCCCTTGACTTTCTGGCTCTCAATTAATGAATATAACATATTATTCTCTTGATGATACGGTGTACCAGACACAGAACATGCTGAACGATGTCTTTCACTTCTGTTTTTTGACTCAGGGATCAAAACATATAGTCTGGATAGTAGGAGAGAAGATTAAACAAAGAAACAAGTTCTGTTTCTTCAAAGGTATGATTTTAACCTTTCAAAGAAACATAATATTGACCTTCCTAACCTAAAGGGAGAGTACAATCATTAAGGTTATGGTGAGTTCAGTTAAAGTTTGAAGTCGAAGACACAGTAAAGTACAACTTTGTCCTTTTAATTGGTTCAGTACACCCAAAAGTAATACATAAGTGGAGACTGGTAGGCAAAGTCAGGTCCTTACTCCTTTCTTTGTCTATGTTACTCCAGCTGCAGAATTATTTTTTCAAAAATCCTGACACTGTAAGCATGTGTAAGAGTTTCACCAACCAGGATCCATCCAGGCAATTGTCAGATTGTCAGAGATACAGGCAATTGTCAGGATAAAACCCTCCCTTCACCACCACTAATTTTACCAATAACATAAAAATATCAGTTTTAGGTAGACCATTCCTAAATAGAAACTATTTACCTATCCTTCACTTGCTTATATCACAATTTAGAAAATAAGTTCAGTTAAGGTATTCTCCAACACACATTGCAGGCTACTTATCTTTTTGCATGCAAAAAGCCTGCTCTATCAGTGTCATGTGATCTCTGACAGCTACCAGTCAGATTCAAGCCAGCCTTGCAATTTTGAATCTGATTGGTGATGCATCAGGTGGAAAAAGGTAAGTACAGTAGTACCTTGCTAAAAGGCCTTAATCTGTTCCAGATCCTTTTGAGTTTTACCAAACAGGACTTATACCAAACACATTTTTCCCATAGGAAATTAAAGGAAAATTATTAATCCGTTCCCATGAAAAAAAATCTGCTTGTTATTGGCATATTATACATTGATGGGGCTGTATGAAATAATTTAAACACTTAATACTAAACGCTTAATACTAAAATACATAAATACAAAAACAATTAGATGAAATAAATGAAATTTTAACCTCCCTTTACCTTGCTGAGAAGAGTTGAGTGCCTGTTGGAGAAGGGAGGAGGAGATGTTCTGTAATTCACAGAGAGTTATAGCGCGGGTTGTTCACTGAATGGTAGCAACTGGCATACTGACGCTCGTGGGCAGTCATGTCTTTGTCTCGAGAGAGGTAAATAAGGGTAGCGCGCGGTGTTATGACTCATTTCATACAAGTTCTAGCAGCAAAGGTTGTAAACCAAGCAAAGGTTGTATACCAAGCAAGATTTTTTGTGTCCAAACAGGACTTATACCACATTGGACTTATTCCAAAGCAGACTTATACTGAGGTACCACTGTACACAGAACAGACACTGGGAATTGAAATATTAGGTCAATCATTGGAGAATCTCTGGTAAATAAGGCTGCATTGGGAACCCCCCCCCCACATCACCAACCCTCACCCCCTCAAAAAACTTCTGGCAAGAAATATGGTTCAATGAGTATGGGCACCATTTGCTGCAGTGGGTGGCCAGTTCTCCTACCAAAGGGCCGTGGATGGTGGCCACGCACGCCCGTCTATCCTGCAGTATTTTCAGGCTTGTTACCTGCTCTCTGTTACTTTCTGACACGGCACTCCCTGAGCTTGCACATCTATGGGAGGGCAAGCCTGCAAGGAAATAAACCAGGAAGTAGAGAGGGCCCCTTTGTCCTACCTCCTTAGGTAGGGTGACCTTGAACATCGCTACCTGGCACCTTGTATCAGAGAGCATGCAGGACACTAGGGCTACTACCAGCCCATTACTCATTGCAGGGTGCTCTAATGAAGACCAGGTGTCACTTAAACTCCATGACTTAGGTGATCCCCCACTGCCTGCCCGAAGATGAGAACTTTTACTAAATGCAGTTTGACAGTTATTGTGTTATTTACAAGCAACCTACCCCAGTTCCAAGAGATGGCTTGACTGGAAGCTAGAAGAACCTGGCTCTTTACTTGTTCTTCTTTCTTGTGCCTTGTATGTATGTGCTGACCTTTACCAGATTCTTTTGTAACATTTTTAACATTTCACATTGGCATCTCCCAGCAGACGTAACTTGCACTTCACTTATTTGCGGCAAGCTGGAGAACAATTAAAGCATACTGCTGTGTTATCTAGAGCAGAAGAGGAAACATTTATCACATTTCAGCTCAGTTACAGAAGCCATTAGGGGATTCATGCCTCAATTAATATGATGTTTCCACTTCAACTGATGCTCAACTAAGTGAAGAGGAAATTGTTCTGATGTGTGCTGCTGCTCCTTTGCACCTTCTGATCCGTGAAATAAAGCTAAACTCAGAGCTGAACAAATATGATCCTAATACAAGTGTGATGAGTATTTTTTACTCTTGATGAATATATATATAACTTCATATTTAAAAAAAATTTGAGCCTGGAGTTTAACTTAGAAGAAAAGCTTGCCAAGCACAAATTCACCAAAAAAAAACAGAATATGTGCTCATTCCATGTCGCAAAGTCACTCCTCACTGCATCTCCCCACTTTTTTTCCATTAGTTTGTTGTTAATAGGAATAGTAGTTTACAAAAGAATCAGATTGTTTTTTACTTCTGAAATACAGGCACACCTCATTTTGACAAGACCAGGTAGTATAATCTGTACTTGCTAATAATGTAAATAACCTAAAAATACAAACTAATGCAGCATCCATATCTAAAGGCTGATAAGCAGCAATATGGCACACTTTATATGTACTGTATATAAAGATGTATGAGTGTATGGCAGTGGTCACCAACTGGTGGTCCGCAAGGAAATTTTGGTGGTCCGCGGCTCTGGTGGGGGCGCGCACTGGCCAGAGCTGCAGACTATGTCCCCTGTACGGATCCCAGGCTCAGGGAAGTGGGCTCAGACCTGCGATGGAAGAGTGGGTGGGTTCTGGCATCATGATGTCACTATGGGGGAAGTTTCTTCCTCGAGCATGCGTGGTCCGGAGCTGGTAAATTTAGTGGTCCATGGGTCTGAAAAGGTTGGTGTAACTCTTTACTGGTGTAAGGTATATGACTTTGTCCAGAAGCTTGTGATCTCTAGTGATTACATAAGTGCACTGCAGAAAAGAAATCAACTTTATTGTCTTCTGGCAGTAAATCACTGGCAGTAAATCATACAGGAATTTTAGGTCAGTGCTAGAATTGTCTTTGTCTGCTGTGCAGATGTAGATAGAGAGTTAATTTTATAAACTCACCATAATCTGTTGTGAAGTCATCTGCAACCTCGAGACAAGTACTGGTATGTTCACAAAACAGTTACCTGCATTAAGTTGACCAAAATCGCATGTATGAAAAAACAGAAGGAAGCTAGGAATTTTTTTCTATTTTCTTAGAACAATACATCTCAATGACGGGAAGTCCCAAGCATACAGCGCTCCACAGGTAACTTCCTATTGTTATGATCAACATCATATCATGTTAAGGTAAAGCGAAATGGACAGGAAGAAAATCCATTGTGTCTGACAGCAGAAGCCTTACTGATGCAATCACGTAGAAGTTATTGTATAGATAAAAAGTCACCTGACTGTTTACCTTCTATATTTTAATAACTTTATTCAAATTTATTTCAACTTAAATGTTATTGTAAAACATTGATTATGGGTTTCATTTCATGGGCGATGTGAAGACTTTGAGTAGGCTGGTGCAAACCAACACTTTTGATTATAAAACCCAGCATGCTTTACAAACTAAGCATCATGCTAATTGTTTATTTGTAAAGCAATATTTATGTTTGAGCAATATGTAATTGTACAAAAGAAATAAAAATCATATAACAGTTTGCACACATGTAAGTGTAATAAATTGTTTAAAAATCATTATAGTTTTCCGTGCTATAGGAAAAAACTCAAACCCATCCCATACACCATCTGAGCCATATAGTTCCTTTACCATTGTTCTTCCAGGTAAAGAGGAGCACATAACGCCTCCTTTGCATCCCTTCAATGCAGAATATGAGGTTTGAGCAGCCATCTAGCAGAGTCCAGTTCTTTACCCTGGGGATAAATGGGGTGCCAAATGCCATAGAGTGCTGATGGGAGCAATGGGGGGAAGGGGGTGAAGTAAGGAAATGCAATGGGGAATACCCAGCAGAGGGTGCAGAATTGGTCAGTTTTTATTATGAGTTACCATGTTTGCAGGTTAGTTTTGGCAGTCCAGTGACTTTACTTGTACCCCAGAATTCCTTTTTCCTTAAATAATCCATGAGATCTGCTGGACGTTCCTGAAACTCTGACCCTCTATCATGTAATTATCAAACACAGCATCCTGATTACTGGCCAGCCTCCTCCAAACCCTCTGCCCTCCTAGAGGTCATTGGGGATGCCCTTTGCATTCCATAGCCAGCAAGAGGGCAAAGCAGAAAGATCAGGCTGACCCTGTACATAATATTAAGCCCATTATACAAGGCAAAGTGAGCCCACAGGCTCTTTCCTTTTATTATAATATTAATATTATTATTAATAATAATAAACTGTATTTATATAGCACCAACATATTACATAGCGCTGTATATAAAATAGGGGTTGCAAATGACAAGCAGATATAAATAGTGACACAGCAGGAGGAGAGAACTCTGCCCAGAAGAGCTTACAATCTAATTTACCATTAAGATGTCCTGGTGGCTTCTTTGGTAGGTATAATTTTTATGATTATTAGACACACACCATTTGTATTCACCGCAGTTACCAGTATTTCAGTATCAATGGCCAACACTCTACAGAACAATGAACAGTGATGGGTACGGAGGAGAGATAATCTTAGAGATGCTTTGATCATCAGATTCAGACGTGACACACACTTCATAATTACAGCTTTCTTCATACGTTAAACCACCTGTATTTAGGGGAGATCATTAAAAGACTTTTTCCCGGAGAAAACTCACACACAGCCTATATTATAACAATACACATATGTGGGCAATCTGGGAAGGAATAGTTCTAACATGTCTACACAAGTATATGGCTGCTGAACTCTAGCTTTGTGTTAGTCAAACTCAGAGATGAGAAATGAAGAAGTTATAATGGAACTAAACTACCAGTGCAGTTAATAAAAACTTTCATGACCCACAGAAGCTTTTCACTTAATGTACAATAGTGTACAGCATATCTGCACTTTATGGAAAAATTACCTGGCAAGGTGAACCCATTCATTGCTGTAATGCCAGACCCCCTTCTATTGCTTGTGTTTTATTCTTTTTCCAGGTTTCTAAGTCTTCTAATTTTTTTTTTTATAGGAACAGGAAAAGAGTGGAAACTATCCAGTGGTGATTTCTGCTCTGATTACAGCTATCCAAGAAAAATTTCCTCTTGAACACCATACAGAATAAAGCATAGTAAATCAGTAGTGGGAAAAGAATAATAACAACAATGGGGAAGAAGGGGGCAAGATCACTATAATCCTAAATTATTTATTTACATGTATTTTTTTAGCCACATATAATTAGTACTTCAAGAACTAGGAGAAGGCCCGGTCACTGTAAGCATACCTTCCACTAGTGTTCTGGGCCCTTTTTATGTCAGTGTATTGCACCTTTATGGCCGAAATATAGGTACAGTACTCATTTCAGAAAAGTCAAAATATAGCTAGAGGTTTACATGTTGAGAATTAATGGGAATAGCTCTATGGGAACAGAGGTGTATAAAGCTGATAGCATTTAGTGGTGGTAGCTTTTCATTTTAAAAAGAATGGATCAGCAATATCATAGCATAACATAGTAGCAGGGTGCATTAAAGAAGATTTATTTGCTATGTCACATCAAATACAAGGGGATTAAGCTCCCTCTTGTGGCCTTTTTGTGTAATGATTTTCCTTTTTTTCCAATTTTGTTACCTTGATATATGTACCTGTATACACCTATAATTATCTACACAGGTGGGACCCAATATCTGGAAGCTTACTGTTTAAACTGGAAACTCTGGAAAAAGGGCAAGTGAGGTGCATACAGAGAGTCTGTAAAATGTTTGCTTTGGTGAAGACACAAATCTAATAGGATACATGGTATCTCATACTGTGGATAGTTGCATTTTTTTTATTACATAATGTTTACACTGCTTTAGCACTGCCTGGGAAATTGTTAAATTCACAGTTAATTTTTAACTGTAAATTGACAATGCTAAATAATTAATTCCACATAGATTGCAAGGCGATGCTGATCTTTGTCTCTGGCTTCCATTTCACCTAAGAATCAACTTCAAGCTCCTGTGCTTTGCCTTCAAATCTCTCCACAGTTCTCGTCCCACTTACCTTTCTGACCTGGTAAAAAAAATAGTCCACTAGCTAATCTGTTTGCTCCTCCAATGACCTTCTAATGACTTCACTCATAACCACATCACATGCACGGCTCCAAGACTTTTCTAGAGCTGCCCCAACTCTCTGGAATGGTCTTCCTCATCCTATTCAGCTTGCTCCTACTTTCTGCTTATTTAAAGGAGCACTCAAAATCCATATTTTAAAACTTGGCTACCCATTTTCTTCTGTCTATTAAAACCCCTCACTACCAGGGATGAGCAAGTGAAATTTGAAAATTCGATCTCATGGCGAATTGGGCCGCTCTCGCTTACTGAACATGTAAGTGAGAATGACCTGTGTAAATTTGGTCATTAAGATCGAATTTTCTGGGACCTGCAAGAGCAATTAGGGGAGCGGAGCTGACAGCTGTAGTATGTGTTCTTGGTCAGAGATTCTCTATCCAAGAACACAGGAGTACTGCGGCTGTGCTCATCATGAATGAATGCAGCCATGGGAATCATCCTGTGATGATTTATTTACTCATACCCCATTAGGCACCTTTTTTTGGTCAACTTGGCAACACCCACCATTCACTATTATTGCTTTCCTCAAAATGCCAATTGTGCACCGGATCTTTCACAATCCTAGCACAACCCTTGTGAACTGCTGGGAGCCGCACTTCTGCCACCAGAACAATGTCTATGGATGACACAATTTTCAGTGTTGTTTTTCTACCCCCAAGCTCTGTTGTGCTCTTCACAGGAACATTGCATTAAAGAGGAACTATAGTTCTGCAAAATAAATCTGTGATCAGGCATGTTCATTATTCCAGAAGGGACAGGTGATGTCCTTTATGCAATAAAATATACAGTTAGGTCCAAATATATTTGGACAGAGATAAATTTTTTCTAATTTTGGTTCTGTACATTACCACAATTTATTTTAAAAGAAACAACTCAGATGCAGTTGAACTGCAAACTTTCAGCTTTAATTCAGTGGGTTGAACAAAAAGATTGCATAAAAATGTGAGGAACTAAAGCCTTTTTTTACACTTTTCAGGGGCTCAAAAGTAATTGGACAATTGACTCAAAGGCTATTTCATGGGCTGGTGTGGGCAATTCCTTGGTTATGTTATTATCAATTAAGCAGATGGTGGATGATCGCAGAATCATTTCCATGGTGAAGAGAAACCCCTTCACAACAGGATGCCAATATTTGCTGGGTATTCAGGGGCTGGTGGGACTGAATGAATGGGGACAGTTGAGTGTATTAAAAGTGTACCTAAACTTAACATTTTCACGTTACATAAAAGCCTTATATGTAAAGAAAAAATGTTATTATTATTTTAATTTTTTTGTAAGTGCAACACCCTAATCTCGGACATGCACAGAAGGGGCATTTTTTCTATTAGCGGAAATGGATGCTGAGCTCATGCAAGTGCAGTGAGATCGGCTCTCTTTTTTCCCCTTTACAGCGGGCTACATCACCCAATATCACACCTGCGCAGTGCGAGATTAGGTGACGTTCCATGAAGACCGAGGAAGAAAAAGGAAGTAAAGAATGAAGATGGCGGCACCCGGCGGAAGCGACGGGATAAAGAGGAATTCCAGGATGATGTGGGACTGGATCACGGGAAGGACCAGCGCCATCAAGGGATTAAAGGTAAGTGTGATTTTTTTTCATTTCGGTTTAGTTCCTCTTTAAAAAATTGTGTTCAGGCAGGTAGGGGTGTTTTTGCCTGTCCTTTCTGCTATAAAGGACCTGTCTGATCACAGTTTTTTCTTAGTATGGGTTTAGTTCCGCTCAGGTAGCTCATTCATTTAGAATAAGCTGTCTGTGCACCTCAATGGAACAAAACACTCAACTTACTGAACTTTTTTTTTTCACAATCCTTTGCACAATTCATGATGGTGCATAGTATGTGTGTTGTGGTATTCTGCATTGTACCCTACTGTACACATTCGTGGGGTGCCATTCTATAGATTGTCATGCATTGCAATAACACTTGATAAGAAGAGTTAATATTGCACGGTGTATCACAAACAACCACCAGGTTTTATTTTTTTTATAGAAGAGAGATAGACAGATAGATAGATAGATAAATAGAAAATCTGTATTACTTTAGTACTTTATACCCTGACATCCCTTATTTAACTCAAGACATTAATGAGAAAATTTAATTGTGCCTTATATCACAATGATTCCAATTCTCTCAGCCATCTTAAAAATTCTGAGATTTACATTAAGCAGGGTTGCTGAATTAGCGTTACAGAGCAATGTGCCATAACTACACAAGAGGGCGCTACAACACCAAACTTATACTCCTATTTCCCAAATACTTTATCTTTGATGTCCAGGGTCAGAGTCTGGTTTTAAGGATGAATCCCCTGAAACATGTCCTATTTTTCAGCCTTACTGTAACCTAAAATATCTATTTACTGTATAAAAGACTCCATTCTTATCACCTAAATAGACTCACTCCTTAACTATTAATAAAAAGCAAAGCTTTCTTTCATGTAATAATTACTAAGGTTAAATAAACGTGCAAATTTAAATCAAGTTTAAATGGTAACAAATAACAATACTGATATATATATATATAAATTTATTTATTTACAATATGCAGAAGTTGGAACTCGAGTTGGACTTAGGTCACCTAATAAACAACTTGCGACTCAACTTGGGGGTTTTGTCCAGCAACTTGGAAATGGATTTGCGACTTGACGTTCGGCTTTTTCGCTGACAGCCGAAGGGGGCCAGGAGAAAGGCAGTGAGGCTTCTGTAACACCGCCTTCCTCCCCGCCTCCTTCAGGTGTCAGAGGAGAAAGACGTGGACTTAGAATGCAAGAAAGGTAGGGAGGAAGGCAGTGATTCTTGTGTAACACCGCCTTTCTCCCCGCCTTCCTACCCCCCTTCCTTGCATTCAAAGTCCACTAAGTTGAGCTAAGTCTTCTGTAACACCGCCTTCCTCCCTGTCCCCTTCAGCTTAGCCTTAGAATGCAAGGAAGGCCGGGAAGAAGGCTGTGTTACAGAAGAGTCACTTACTTCCTCCCGACCTTTCTTGGATCCTAAGTCCACCGCGGTGGCCACATTCATTGAGAACTGTGTGCGATCCCTGGTACTAGTTAATTAACCTCCAGGGCCCCGGGGATTGCACACTCTTCTCAAAGAATGCAGCCACAGCTGCAATCATTGAGAAGATGCCCGGCACAGGAAAACCTCCTGACATTGTAATATAAGTATCTCTTACAAATGATACCTTTGTATTGAAAAAGGGGATCGCAAACAGGAGGAGGCCAGAGGCTCGTCCCTAATGAAGATTTCTTGGCACAGTCTTCCTAAGATTAGTACCATCAAGGTGGAATCTACTGGGGAAATGGCAAGTAGAAATATTGGAATATATATAGTCGTTGGGGTTAGGTGCCTGTATAGCCGGTTGTTCTAGGTTTAAAGTTGTTCACCTTACCTTGTAATGGTGTTAGAGATCAAATAATTGATTATTGCAAACTCGAGCCTAATAAGCTGTTCTTTTGAAGGAGGGAAGAAGGGAAGTCTGTGGAAATATTAATGATATGTTAAAGCTAACTTGTGACCAAATGGAACTGTGTTCTGGTAAGCAGTTTACCTATCAACCACTAGATATGATCTAGATATAGTGATGTAACACTTGCACAAGAAAACATTTTGAATAATTATTGCAGTATTATTATATTATTATTATATATATATTAGTATATTTTCATATATGATAAAGTGTGTTTTTATCTATTTTATATTACTTAGTCTAGGGATTGATTTAATTGACCTCAAAAGTCCCTGTATTTAGTTATCCACCTATCTCTTTTTGTTTCTATTTATTGGGATGTG
>NC_092858.1:159170527-159172193 GCF_032062135.1 Pyxicephalus adspersus | reverse complement strand
ACCCCATTCCAGCAATTGTTTGTTTCCCAAGAAGGGGGGCAGATATTTAGGTAATCCCAAAGGAGGACAGAGCCAAATGTAAGGTCAATGGACCTAATTTAATAAAGTTCTCCAAGGCTGGAGAGGATACACTTTCACCAGTAAAGCTGGGTGATCCAGCAAACTTGCAATGGATTTGTTACATGCAGAGACAGGACCACTAGGCAGTGCTATGGAGGTGGTGTGACCCCTAAGGGCCAAGCCGCAGAGTCTAAGCCGTAACCAGGTCTTCTCCAGAGCTTCTGAAGGTGAGGATGTTGTGCCGCTGGTTACTTCCAGGATGCGGTCCTTGGGCACACCAAGGTGGGCAAAACACAATACCAAATCACAAAGCAGCAAGCAAGAGAGGTCAGGTGACACACCAAGGATCAATTGCCAGGAGACAGACACTAGTGACACAGGGACCACTGCGGGCACAGAGAACATAGGGGACACTGGAAGCAACAGGAGGCACAGGTGATGCAGGGATATCCACAGACAGACAGGAACACTGGAACAGCACAGGGAAGTTGGCTTGGAACCAACAGACTGGACAACGAGGGGTTAACACAGGAGCTGGACGGAGGAATCACTGAACTAAGCACCAGGTGAACAGGAACTAGCTCACAGAATTAGGGGCTCAGTACAATGGAGACACAAAGCACGAACACAGAGAGCAGTGTGTGAGCTAGCTAAATAGCCAGGGCTGGTCAAGAGGCTATTTTTTGATTGGCCAGCAGACTGGACTGAATTGATAAAGCTGGGAAACAGAGGCACGCCCAGCCTCAGAACTGCCCACATATGCATAGGAAAGGTGTCTGCACTTTAGTGAGGTAGAGGTAGGAGTGACAGGATTTTCTAAAAGTCATTTGGTATTTGTTAGCAAATGTTTTCAATCCTGCACCAGATTTGCTGTATCACCCAGCTTCACTGATGAAAGCGTATCTTCTCCAGCATGGGATTATTCCAGGGAATTAGAGGGTTCCTGACCAATAGAGAAAATACCAGAGCAAATGCATAGGCAAGAACTGACAGACAACCAAAGGGCCCCAAAGGAGAAAAGAGCCAGAAAAAAAACACTTGAGGTCAGTCAGCCAGGTGGGTAATTCAAATTTATAAATAGGTTGTGATAGGGAGAAAACAAGCCAAAATTTTTTAGCAGGCAGCAAAGGAGAATGGTCAATCAATATCCAGTTAGTGACAGAAGATCAGGAAAAAGTGAACTCTTCAATTAGCAAAACACTCCGCTATATAGGTAGTCCTCGATTTAAGGGGATCTGATATACGGACAACTCCTAGATAAGAACGGGGCTTCCCTGCTCATTTGTGTGCAGGACGGAGGCTTGATAGGGGAGGTTGGGAATTTGCATGACTTGCAGAAGAAATATTTTGTTAAACACAACTGAGGCTGTGGGTGACCTTAAGGACTGAGCTCTTCTACTACATCTCTTCTGCTACATCTTGTATTATTTTAATGACCAGGACAAAGTCTATAGTTGTTTCTTTTTGCATATCAAAGCACAGTTTGCTTCAGAAGTGTTTTTTTTTCTTTGTTGGTGATTAAATCACAGTGAGGATTTTTATAAAGTATTTGACACCACACTGCCTAATAATATGTTGAGACAAACATCTGTCCAAATTGCATTTA
>NC_092858.1:159168171-159169797 GCF_032062135.1 Pyxicephalus adspersus | reverse complement strand
TTCATTATATTTAATTCAGTTAGAACAGAACTGACCAATACTCAAATTTGTAGTCGGTCAAGAATCAAAACACTACACTAGCATTTACCCAAAATTTTAGGAAATTTGGGGAAGTTGTGACTTTTTGGTTGAATGCATGGGAGTGGAACTTTTTAAGGCTGCAGTTTTTAATGTCTTCCAAGAATAATATATATGCCTATTAGCTATCCTGAAATAAATAGTGAAATAAAAAATATATTTGCTTTCTTTATTGGTCAGTTTAAAAATACTGTAATATCTTTGTTTCTGACAATGATCTCATACAGTTTAGGAGTCAAAAAATGCAGTTTAAAAAAACAAAAATACAGTGCAAATAAAAATAAATTTAAAAAGTACAAAAACACAAATACAATGAAATTAACTGAACTACACCAAATAAACCCCAAGAAAAACATACCATCTAAATCTTTCTTAACAAGCGTTCCTCCAGAAGTAGCCAGGGGTTCCTCGAGCCTTGAGCAATTTGGACATCTAGGGTTATTTATTACCAATAAGACCAATGATTGTTTTGGCTATCTATAAAGATAAAAGTCTTCCAGAAATGTAAGAAGCATTCTTCCCCTTGACCACCATGCTAATGTACTGTGAGCTGTTGATATAGTAATTATAAGAAATGTTACCTAAGAAGGGTTCCCCCATGTTTAAAAGATTGCTGAAATTTTGTAGCAATTTCAATTTCACCAAAATTGACTCCATTCATACCTAGTTACTATTTTAATATTAGTATTACAGTGTTATTTTTCTATATCACTTAAATGGAATGTTTACTTTACTTGCCAAAGTTTACAAGTAGACAAAAAAGTAGAAATCCGATTGGCTGGTATGGACACAGCACGATGAAACAATTCTTTCTTTTTTCTCACATGTTAATATATAAGGATCTGTGTAGATTTTGTTGCAATATCCTGGATTAATTGAAACATACATATAATGCCAGCGGAACACCCAGCGAGAACAATCGGATGCGTTTTTTCATGCCACATGTAAATATTAATAGCAGTGACAATTTCTTTTCACAAGCCTGATGCAATATTAATGTGTTCACAGCCAGAGGTCCCTGATTTCAGCAGATAAAACTGTAATTTGTAAACCAAAGATAATCTCTTTCCTTCACATTTCACAGTGATTTGGACATATTATTTATTCATTCCATGTGCTATATAGACTAAAAACAGCTACCTTATTATTTATTAATAGATTTGCCCTTATCAATCCTGACTTAATAGTTGCCTTACAAAGTAATAAAATGAAATGAGCAACAGACACAATGTTTCCAGCCGTGTTTTACAGTATTACATTATGGTGTGATATACCCTTTAAATTCTCCCTTCTGTCTCCCACAGAAAGCGTATCCAATTGGAGCTTCAGAACACAAAGTGTCTTTCTGGAAAAGCAACTTTGCTTAGTGATAACAGCTCTTTTAAGGGGTGATCCGATGAGCGTTGGTAAACCAGCTTTTAAGCTACATACAGCCAGCTCCCAACTGTTGGCAATATTGAAATTAGAATGCAAGGTCGACTTATTTTTTGCCCCTCTATTTCTCAATTTCATTCAGTATTAAAGGGACCATGTCACTAAAATGCACCC
>NC_092858.1:159163479-159167019 GCF_032062135.1 Pyxicephalus adspersus | reverse complement strand
TTTTTTTTTTATCCTGCCAGAATCATTTATTTGTACCCATGTTAAAATACATTTTTTAGGCCTGAAGATTATTCAGAGCTCCCACATTGCTATTTGTCACAAAATATATATACTACTGTTCATCAAACCCAATGTTTTTTTAAATTAATAAATATTTTTTAAATTTTTACTTCTTTATTGGAGTCTATAATTAAGGGTCATTACAAACATAAGAAGCATTAAAACATTTGTATGATTAACAATGCTCATAAGCTGAAAAATCACTGTACTACTTCAGTATTAAAAAAGAAAAGAAATTTGAAAGGGAAAAAGAAGAGAAATCAGAGCAAATGGGGCAAGAAATAAAGAAAGATAGGATGGGAAGAGTAAAAAAAAAAACAATACCGGATATAAGGAAAAAAATATTTTAACAAATAAAATTGAAATATTAAGTAAAATTTAAATTATACCTAAATAAATTTAGCTTACATTTACATATATGCATGTACTTGGGGAAGGCGGCTTTACCATTTTTTTAGGGGAAATTTTTTTTTTTTAATTTAATTTAGCAAATATTTTTTTTTTTTTAAGTAAAAAAAAAGTACTCGATTGTTTACGCAGATTTGTTATGTAAGACCTGTGAAATTATCATGGGCAATTCAGGCAGGTGGTCATTGTAAAATAGGACAATGTCCTATCAGCAAAAAACAGTTCTTTCCTGCCTGATTGCTGCTCAGATGTAAAATTTTGCTAAGATGTGCATAACTTGCGCATGGTGGGAATCAATTAACTATGAAAGTTACATGATCCTGGCAGGGCCAATCAAGATGGCTGAAAATTGTGTTTAAGAAATAGAGGATAGAAGGTGATGGCGCCTTGTGATAAAATAGAGAAAGTTGAGTAATCATGGGTTTAGCACCGCTTTAAGGTCTTCTCTGTGGCCACAGCTGGGTATGCAGTTCAATCACCCAAAGACATGGGAATAACCTCCCAGTTTGTAAATGTGCCAGCAAAGCCACTGTAAGGCCTACATCCCTGAAAGCTAAGTCTTTCTGGTTAATCTTTTTTGTTAATGTCTTTTTGCATTCTCCATATATCCCTCACATTCCTCTGATGACATTTCAAGTCTTCTATTATTATTACACAGTATTTATTTAGCACTGAGAAATTACACAGTGCTTCACAAAGTCCACAGTCATGTCACTAGCTGTCCCTCAAAGGGGCTCACAATCCAATGTCCCTACCATAGTCATATGTCTTTATTACAGTTTATGGGGAATTTTGGGGGGAAACCAAAATTGTTTTTGGAATGTTGGAGGGAACTGGAGTACCGAGAGGAAACCAACGCAAACACAGAGAGAACCTGCAAACTCCATGCAGAAAATGTCCTGCCTGAGATTTGAACCTGGGACTTAGCACTGCAAAGGCCAGGGTGCTAACTTCTGAGCCACCATGCTGCTTTGTGTACCTGAATGCAAACCCAGAGGAATACAAGCCAACTAGTGACAGGTTTGCAAAACTTGTAAACCGTTTAGAATAGGAAGTCAAGAAGGCCATGTAAAAGATATATACCATATTTCCCCATGTATAAGACGCTACCATGTATATGACGCACCTTGATTTTGGGACCCGAAATTTAGAAAAACAAATTTTATTACATAAAGTTAATGAACTCATGTTTTATTCATCATAGAATCCATACAACTCTTAATCATTGTCAAAACTCTGATCCATATATTAGTTCTTTGGTTCCAAGTGCGAAAAAATGGGAAATGCAATAAAAGAATCTACTACCATTGTATAAGACGCACCCTGTTTTTAGACCCCAGATTTTTTTTAAACAAAGTCCGTCTTATACATGGGGAAATACGGTTCGTGTAATAGATCACTAATATGACCCAAACCACTGAATTTTCCTTTAAAAGCAAAAATATAGAAAACTTTTACATCTGCTGAGAAGTGTTCTTAAAAAAAAGTATTGTAAATCAATTTTTTGTCTGCCTCTTAATAAATGATGAATGATTTTTATGCTAACTAATCCATTATAACTATTTAAATTGGGCTTTTCTTCCTTAAAATTTTTTGTACTTCAAATCTTTTATGTCACTGCTGGACCTCTTGTCGTAAATAATCTTTGGTGATTGCTCAGTCTTCGAAGAGTAGATTATCATTTTTTTTTTACATTTTAGGAAATTTATTTCAGTCCCCAATCAGCCATCTTTTGTGTTGTGATTGTAATCAATGTCCTTCCTTTTCTAAATGCACTTCTGAGACAGAACAATTATTCCATAGCCTTGAGCCTGTTGTGGGGCATTTCATTATCACACATGTTAACTATCTCTTTTTCCAGGATGATCTCTATGTCTGTGTTGTTGTGATAATGAGATTGTGGGAAACAAATTATGTTTACATTTCCTCCCTTGTAACTTGCTGAAAATTAAATTATAACTACAAATTAACTTTATAAAGTAAAAGTTCAAGAACATTCAAGACTATCAGATGGCTTGATTACAGATGCACTGATGTGGTTTACATTGAATTTTACATTAATAAATTTATCAGAAAAATTTAAAACAAAGCCCTTCGAATAGCTAAAAGTCTTCTATCTGAGAAGGGAACACCTGCATAGCAAGATCTTTTTATACAATATCTGTCCTTTGTGCCACATGATTGTTTTAGTACAAAATCCAGCTGTAAAGATTATTGAACAATGGAAAGAAAGGATGGTTTCATGTTTTCAGACCTATATAGAGCCCTCTATTCCTATCATCTTTCTCAAAAGCTCCGTTGATTATTATAACCACAAACGGTTATAAGGGAAACAAACTTAAAGAAAAAACACTACCACAATATCGAAACTAAGTGCAAGTTCCTATAAACCTGTTAACCTGTTATAGTCAATACAGTGCTGTTGGAAACAAAATATTACCATAGAGAGTACAGTTTTGGCCTACTGTGTCCTCCTCATCAGAAAAGAACTGGTTCTTCTGGTACTCATGAGAATCCATGTAAAAAGTTTAGGAAAATACAGTCCCTGCTTCCAGGGAAATATGCAAAATGTATGCATCATCAAAATGCCAAAAAGCTTTCTTGGCAGTTGCCATTCTTTAATAGCAAGCTTTAGTCAACTGTTTTGGATAACTCAGACTCCCTTTTGAGCCTGGCTGCTGGCATCTCGCTCCTACTCTATACTCACCAACGATTCTATGTGGATATTTTAATTCTCCATTATACACCAGTGCAATCTTCTCACAGATAATTTTTGTTATACCAAAAATCACTCACCAAACAGGGTTCTGTAACATTATGTATCACATGCCTAACCACTTATAATTGACTGTGGATATCTCTCCACTATAATATTACTCATGAAATATACCACTCAACTCCATTCAGCGCTCCCTAAGATTGATTAAAGGACATCATCATAGATATCTTCAAATCATCGTTCTTCGGATCTTCTTTCTCCTTATGTATATTTTACATTAGTAACATGTACTTCTCTTACACTATAATATCTGACTACTGCAAAAACCAAAATTAGGATGTTGTATTTTTTTT
>NC_092858.1:159131042-159162360 GCF_032062135.1 Pyxicephalus adspersus | reverse complement strand
TTTGGTCCTCCAGTCTTTCATAGCGGAGATGTTCAATTGTGCTGACCTAAACGAGGTGCCATAGACTTTTCTTTAATGTGCCTGTGATTGGTCCATTGGTTTACTGCTTTTAAACATGAGAATGTAAGGTTTTATTAATTCAACCAGTTTAAAAAATGGTGTTTCTCTAGAAAAATCCTGTTTCTTGAAACCTAAAACATCATTAGACCTATTTATATATGATCACTTTCTACAATAAAATAGAACCCACATATTTTGCAGGACTTACACTGCAATTCAATACACTGAAACATATATATATATATATATATATATATATTATATACTCAAGCATATTTTGGGTTGTGGAAGGAAGCCCACACAAACACAGTCGAAAGAAAAATTCTTTGGAAATGGAATGGTGGAAAATAATCCCACGACCCCCCATGCTAACCACTAAGCCACCATGCTACCGCAGCCTTATTGTCTGCTAAGTCCAGAAACCTGATACCCATGTGTTGCTGGTCTGAGATAGCTATTGTAGAAACTGTATCTCAGTAATGGCAAATGAAGAGGAAAATATATTTCCAAGAAGACGTTTAGTACAAATGTTGCCTGCAATGGACACCTCCTTGGATTTCTATGAACAGCTGTGCTATAAACATTACAGAACAGTCAACACATACTTGATCTTATCTATACAGTTTAAACAAATTCATTTTGACTGAACAAATATTGTGCTGTAATTTATTGGTATTACATGTCGTTTCACAGCAATATCATTCTTTGGGCCCAGTTGAACTCCTCATATTGTAATTTAGACTCAGGTAAATTGGATCTGAGAACTGAATTCTGGAAAATACCACAATGATACGAAAGAGCAGAGACTAATCTTGTTTGTGTGAATCTCATTATCAAGGCAGTTTGTAGCTGACAAGTATTTTCTTTAAGGAAAACCTGAGATGAGGGGAATGAAATTAAAAGTGGCTGAGCCTGTCTATTACAATTTGGGATTCCTAGGTCAGATTCGTTTACCTTAAATACACTGAGCTCACATCTCTCCTGAGTTATGAAAAGAAGGGGGATTCTGGGCAAGAAGAAATGAAAACAAGAATCAATCAAAATGAAAAGAACTGGAAACCCACATATTTCCATCTATTGCCCCCAGCTGAGGAAGCCCCATTTTTACAATGACAGGGTTCTGAAGGCCTTCCGGAATCCCAAATATGAATTTTTCATGTTAGTGTAGAATTACAACTCTAGACAAACCCTTACATTTTCTGTTTTCAATATAGCTTAAAAAGTATATGGTTTTGTCAGATTTCACTGCATTTCTGTGAAAATTTACTTCTCGTCTCTCTGCCATCAGGGGATGAAATGAAGGGAGCAGATGTCAATGAAGTAGGAAGTCGCAATCAGAAAAAAAAACAGGCATTTCCCCAAATGCCCAAAGCAATAAAATCCAGACAGGCAGGAATATAAAAAAAACATTAAGGTTAAATTTGGGATATAACCATAACCAATAGGAAAGTCAACAGAATTGTAAAAATTGCACAGGTTAGTATTCATTTTAGATGTAAAAATTTGATTGCGCTCTGCAATTATTTGTGAAAAGGTAACAAAAAAGCTGACAATCTGATGAGTTTTTCTGTAAAGTTTTAGGGTTGCAAAGACAGGACCTGCTTACAGGTGTATGCAATTATAGGCTTACCCTTGGCTAATTGCAGTAACCTAGGGAGTATGGAGAATTTATTATCTGTAGCGACAGATGTGTACAATTGTTTTTTTCTGGACTCCAGACAATGTTCACTTTACAAACAGTTTTATTAATATCAAAATTGTTGGCAAAGTAAACATTGGCTGTGAATCATAGTTACATAGTTAGTTGGGTTAAAAAAAAAGATTGAAAATGTCCATCAAGTTGACCACTAGGGAAATAAACATATATCAGATAAACCCTATGGACATAGTTGATCCAGAGAAAGGCCAAAAAAAAACTATAAAGCATTGTTCAAATTGCTCCAACAGGGGAAAAAATCCTTCTTGGTTCTGTGAGGCAATCGGATGTTCCCTGTATCAACAGTCTCGGTTGTCCTTACTTTAAACTTTAACACCCAGTCATATTCTGTGCTTCTATAGAAGCATCCAGCTTTTTCTTAAAGCAATATATAAAACTTGCTAAACTCCTGAACAAGCATTTCCCGTTTTCACAGACCTTCCTGGAGGTATTAATTCCTTATGTGGAGATTAAACATTCTTTTTCCCCAAAAGTAAAGAGTGCTCTCTTGCAAAGATCTTAAAGTAAATAATTGTGAAGAGAGTTCTCTATATGGACCAATATTGTATGCTGCATTCTTATTGTTTAGTGGTTGTCACCGGTGAAACATGATATGTTTGCAGCAAAACTTTATTTTGCCAACCCTATAAAGTTTCTCACTAAATATTCAAATGCGTTTATGGAAATATGGATATGTATTCAAATTAAACCAACCGCTGGATTCGAACGTGAATCCCAACCCTAGATGGATGCAGAAGCAAGGACCAGAATTCAGTCTAATTCAGAACAAATCTTTGGCTAGAAAGGTTTTAGAGATATCCTTGGAGAGAAGGAATAGGGTGCTGATGCGGAAAGTTTGATAAGACCTTGTCAATGGGTCTGGTTGATTAGGAGATTGGAGCAACTGGTTAATGTCTGGTGTATTGTACATTATACTGTTGAGGACATACTGGCCAATTTCCAGCTGAGGGTTGCTGTCCTGATAACAACTCTCTACTTCCCGCCTGTTACCAATCCTAGGTGCCTAGCAGTTGCCAGAAGTCACTCAGAAGGGGTAAATGTTTTTTGCTGCTAATATGAGCTAAGCCGAACTTGTTACATCACATTCATTATACTATTACACTACTACAAAGGAATACACTCTTAAAACGTAGAACACTAGGAAGTTGGGTCACAATACACGGCATAGGACAGTTGTGGCAAAATACATAGAATAGATAAATTGGATATACTAACGTGGCAGGCATTACAAAGGTGTAACAAATCATTGGGAGAAGGTAGAACACTGAAACAATAAGAGGTTACTGATTACCCATGGCATAAACAACTGGGAGCACTAAATTTGCCGTGTTTTGCCACACCCCTTTTTTTACCACCCGGCTACAGCTCTCCACCACACCCGGCTGAAAAATATTTCTGGGGAGAACACTGTTGCATTTATTAAAATAATGTACCTGTTCTGACGTACATACAAATTCAACTTAAGAACAAACCTACAGTCCCTACCTCGCATGTAACCTGAGGACTACCTGTACTTGAGAAATTGTGAATGTTCTATGATGCATTTAGCAATTGTCACCAAATGTAATAACCATCAGCACGTAGAGACCACTACACAGAATAAACTGTAAAATAAATTGGATACAGATAGACACTTTTGTGCTCCAAGAAATAAACTGTCCCTGGATATAAAGTAAAATAAGCATGCAACCAGTAAATAATCATTAAATGATCATGGTGTGTGGTAATACTGAAAACTAGTATAAATAAAACTGCAGTTAAAATGAATTGGTTGCCAAAGGAAGAAATTGTAGCTTTCAAATGCAAATGGAAAAAAGAATACAAGAGTTTGTGTGAGTATCATCTAACATTTTGCTATATTTTATTAGTTTACAATCAAGATATTGTTTTACTTTTTAATGATCATTTTACAGATCTGTTTGTTTAGGTTACTACTATGGAGATAAAGAAAAAATCTGTGTCACTGAAAAAACACAGGGGATGGGGAGAGTTAGTGAAGCCAAACCAAATAAAACAATTTTTATTTTCTCTGCTGTTTTCCCATGAATGTTCTACTTTGTGTCAAGATCTCTGGAACAGAATATATCCAAATGCTAAGAATATTATTTGACACCTGTTACCTGAACAGACCAGTGACTATCTTTTTCCATCATCCCTTTCCTGACTGTTGTCCCTTTCGTTCTTTCTCTCAATTCCCCTCAATTCCCCCAAACTGTCTGTTTTATTGTTGGAAAACTCACTTTTCAACTCTACAGGATTATCACCTTTAGAATGTTATTTCCTATATTCCAAGAGATATTTTGTCTGTATAGAATTATTAAAATGCAGCTGTTTGCACACAGAAGAAAAGTGCAATGGAATGTGCAATGTGCCAGAATCTGATTGGCTCCCAAATTATACCCCCCCTGCCCCTGGACTAATTACTTTTACGCATCAAACTATTAGAAGGTAATATAAAATACTAATCCGTTTTACATCTGAGCTCCAGGCAAACAGCTAAATATCAACATATAATACTAAAATACCTTTAAGGAAGCTGATTTACCAGCCAAAAGAAAATCTATTTACATCCAATCCTGAGTAGGCCAGGAGACCTAAATTTTCTTTGTTACGGTTCGGTAGCACTTACAGGTCTTGTCCCTTCCTTTATAGAAAGCAGCAGAAAAAAATAAGAAAAGCAGCAAACCGATGAGCTCATCTTTTGGTCTCCCTGTTTATGTTCCAATAAATCTATTATACATTGTACTTATTCTATGTTAATCTGATTGGAAATTAAATTATATTCATTTGGTTCATTACATTATGTTCCAACCTATTTGTTAATGTGAAAATGTATATTTATGTCAGGTCTTATTATTTTCCTAACTTCAAGAAACAAAAATATCCACATAAAACAAAAATATAACTCGATCATTGACGTGGTATTTGCAGTTGAACAGTCTTACAGGTTTAATGTAATTCACTCCACTATCTGAACATATTGTATTAAAACTAAATAAAAATATCTGAGAAACAAAGCTCAATGAAATGGCCTAAATCTTTTTTAATTAGGCATTAAAGGTATATTCAGGGTTTTGTGTTTTTTTATTTCCCACTTTTCCCTTAAGAATATACAGTTCACACTTTGTAAAAAGAAGTCCACATGAAGTAATATTCATTTTTTCTAAACACAACTTTCCATACGATTGTGTCATTCCTTTCTGGTGGACTTTGGTTTTTCTTTGGTATGTTAGGGGCACTCATGTCAAGCAGATCAACGCTTCCTAAAGTGAAAAGTCAGAGGGTAATGTTCCAATAATAAAGTGCCAAAGATGACCTAGTTTATTAGGAGATTGCCAAAGCAATAATTTGTGTCTTCTAGCTAAGCCAAAAAGATTACACGCTTTGCGGAATGTAGTCATAGTTATGACATACCTTCTAAATGCATGCCAAGGTGATATAAGATGTCTCACTAAAGCCAAAGAAATAATGAACCAAGAATTAAAATTATACTTGAAATGGAAATTCAAACTTGAAAAAATGACGTACTTCATCAAACAATTGTTCAAGGAAAAATTCCAACCAAACACAAGAAAAGAAATTCAACTGGCTTGATTATGAAGTAGAAGTAATTGAGAAAAATAAAGAAAGTTTAAGACTCCACTTTATAGCAATACTGTGTATTTTGGATGAGTAAAGATACACTTTACTGAGGTCTTAAGGTACTCTTAGAGATGAACTGGTTGCCTAATCCAGCTGTTTGCTCATGTTTTTGGGCAGCACCACCCAACGTTTTTTGGAAAACCTTGTTCACTTACTATTATTTTTTTTATAGCTAAGTCATGGCCATAACTACCTGCACCAGGGGAAGAAGTACCTCCTCCACGATAGACTAATAAAGATAGAAACTGGGCCAAATTATATTAGGAGGTGTCAGATCATGTTGTACACCCAACCACACCATGATGTCTATGGCCAGCTCAAACTGTTTCCACTCCTCTAGTTTCTTTACAAGCAGTACTGTTAATACCCCTTGCTGTTTTTTATTATAGTTAATAAACTTTGTGTTTTTTTAATAACAATTCCAGTGTTTCTGGATAAAAGAAATTCCATCACATTTTTATTTTAAGTGATATAGGGAAGACTCCATTCACCTGCTGGTTCTCTTCTAATGATCAGTAGATCTCAAGCCTCAAGCCCAGTCTGTTGAACTTCAGTCCAAGCTTATCTTAGCTACTGTTGTCATTATTGTAAGTAAATTATTCTTTTACTCCTACATTGGAAAATCTATTAGTAGAGAACTAACACTGACTGATGAAAATTTAAAGAGATTGGCATGCTGCAGTAGCAATGATGATATAACATATAGAAGCGCTGGCTTGCCAAGAGAAAAATCTCTTTCACGCCTATAGTAGATAGTTGCTGGGCCATGATAATGTAAATGAAGTTGAATGTGCTTCAATGAGCCATCTTATACACTACATTTATATCAATCTGTGCCTTGTAAAAAGTTGAGACAAACCGGCTAATTTTACCTACAATAAATTTTGGAAAATAAAATTATTTTGCCAATGTGAACCTGACATAGCATATCCTCAGATAGTTTCACTTAACAATTCTTAGGAAACATTGTCTTATTGCTATTGTTTACCGTACATAGCAAGAAACTTTTACTTTCTGTGTAAGATGAAGCCATCAACCTCTTCCTTCTCCAAAAACGTGAACAAAAGCCCTCAATATATCAATGGGTAATTAAATTTAGAATTTTTATATTGTTGCAGATGGATTTTTAAAATTGAACTGAGGCATAAGCAACTCTCTTTGTGCAAGGTGACTGGTCCTATATCTACCCCCCTCTTTTTTTCTGCAGACAGTCTGTAGTGGGTGGGCTTGCTGAGTCCCTGATATTTCTCTGTTCTCGGCACAGGCTACGTACAGCACAGCGATGATCTCCCTGGTACTTTTTAAGGTAATACCTGTGCTTTTAAAGGCATTTGATGCACATTAATTAAAATGAACATTAAATGATAATATATATATATATATATATATATATATATATATATATATATATACACACACACACAAACACTCACTGCCCATCCAAAATAAGTCACACACTTGTGTTCAATATTTTGTTGATTACGTATTCACTGTTGTAGCTTTTCAATTCAAGTTTATGTAGTATTACAACATGCATTTCCATCAAGAGTTGTATTAGATTTTTCTCAATGGGGTTAAGGTTTGGACATTGTGGTGGCAAATCCATGTGTCAAAATGTTTCATACTTCCTTAACTCTTTCAGGATTTAATTCCAACATCAAAATCCTGAATCCTGACATTTTCATGTTTTTATATGCCAGTAGAGTCAAGGAGGAAAACATTTATTGAAGGAAAAAGCCAGTCATTCAGCATTTTCAGGTAGTCAGCTGACCTCATTGTGGGGCACCAAATGTTGATGAACATAGATCTGACCAACTTAAGCAACCTCTTTACTTTTAAGTCCAGGTGGTGACTACACATGCGTAACTATATACAAACAAATGTTAATATATATATATATATATATATATATATATATATGCTATCCTTTCCCTTTAACCACCAGCAATTTCTTTTAAGGAAGCAAGAGCCAGCAGAAAACATTTGCAGTTCACAAAACGCTCACTGGGCTGTACTAAATCATTATATATTGCCATTCTCCACAGTGGTAAAATGACTTTTAACTTGCGGATTTGCAGCTCAAAACAAAATTAAACATCTCGCTGGAGCAGGAAGGTGTATTTACTCAGAAATATTCTAATTCCGCGGTGTTATGTAAGGACGCCCGGAGAAGTGGGATTAATGCTGATGATTAATTCAGCACATCTGAAGAAAATAACCTAAAGCATTTCACTGCAATGAAAGAGATATTAACCATGGAAAGACACATATGTGTCATTCTTTGCTTGCCATTTTTCAAGGACTAATTTCTACACTGAGACACAGCCGTCACTGCTAAAAGGCTGTAAAACTGTGCATTTAAAATGGGTTTAAAAATGGCGTGGATTCCAGGAATCTTTTTTTTTGCCTTTTATTGACGTGGGGTTGGTAGGTAAAATATATCTTGGTTTTCCTTAGATTGAAAGGTAGTTTAAAGTTAAACTTCAGAGAGACATAAAAGTAAAAATGAATACAGCTCTGTACTAAAATACACTATTAAGTGAAGGGGAGTGTAAGCACCTAGCTTTTCTTAAAATTCAATTCCTTCAAAATAAAGATTGGGATAAAAAAAAGCAGCACAAGATACCAATCAGTTGTTCTGCAGAGCTTATTCATTAATAAGGGATACTGCAATAAAAGGAGAGGGAAAGGGATTAGGATGAGGGCGAGATGAGCTCATTAATCTGCTAGTTTTCCTTCACTTTGAAGTCACAGGCTGTGTAGGGGCAAATCTCCTTCATATAAAATCCCAGAAAAAAATCTAAAGTTACCCTTTTCATTAGGGCACCACCAGGGGCAGACATACAGAGATGCAAAGTGTGCCACCGCACAAGGGCTCTGGAACTTCTACAGCCATCAGCCAGTTTGGCAGAGCTGCTCAAAGTCATTTCTGCACAGAGTCTCATTGCTGGCTTTGTCTGCCAATGGGCACCACCATGGTTACTTACCTTATTCCTCACCACCAGAGTAGCCATTGCTCTCCTTTTCTCTCTATTCATTGTTACACCCTCACTTACAATGGAAGACTACTACTGGCACTGTGTTATAACTGTTGACATCAGAGAGCCTTCAACAAGTGGCAAAGAAAAGTATCTTTGGGGGCCAATCACATGGAGAGGAAGAAGCATGTTAGCAAAGAATAAGGTAAGTATAAATCAATTTGTTGGTAGTTTAGACAAAATTGAGCACTAAACCCTTGTTATATGTGTGAAGGGTAGGGGTAATTTGGAATTTCCTCCAGCTTTAGCTGCCAGAAATTAAAATCAGGTTCCTGCCAAAAAAGACTGTGCTGTTTCCCCATCACCTTTCCCATTGGTTTATCATTATGATGGGCTACTTGACTGGCCAATAGGAATGTGGAGAGGATGGGAAAGCTCTAATACTTTTACAGTATACAAAGTTATGTGAGGTCAGTGTTGCACTTTATACCTGTACGCACGTTTTAATTTTGTTTCTTGTTAAAGTAAAATATGGCCAGAATTTCCAAAATGTCATATATAATATAGTAGTATAGTCTTCAAGTAATATATTATATAATAATATATAAATAGTTAGTAAATATATAAATAGTAGGTAATATAGTCCTAAAGTAGTCTTTGATACATAGTTTCCCAGCTTTAGGAAGAGTCCAACAAATAAGAGAGCCTCCACTTTTTTTAAAGCAGTTACATCAGCATTTTTTTCCTTTTGGTTAAAGAATTTAATATGAATAAAAGCGAATCACTATATTCAAATCATTTTATAACAGTTTTACTGGCAGTATAAACAGGTAATAAAAATGTTAGAAAGGTGACTCAGTAAAACAAACTATAGTAGAGACAGATTGCATCATACGTGTCATTTTAAGTTGCTTTATTCTTATTTTAATATTTTTTCATTAAAACTTTAGAATTCCACCATCTACTACATCTGGCTACAACAGTTCTTTTGCCTATGAAGGGAACAGAATACAGGTAGTCCCCGGGTTATATACGAGATAGGGACTGTAGGATTGTTAAATTTGTATGTAAGTCAGAACAGGTACATTATATTAATAAATGCAATTAGGACAGATGTTTTTCTCAACATTATATAAGGCAGCATGATGTCAGTTACTGTATAAAATCCTTGAGTTAATCACAAACAAAGCATTAACTTCTGGAGCAAGCTGTGCTTTGATATGCAAAAGGAAACAACTGCAGAATTTGTCTTGGTCATTAAAGAGTTACAAGAGGTTGCAGAACAGCAAATAACTTCCTTTGCAAGTCATGCGAAGCCCCCCTGCCCCCATCAAGCCTCTGTCCTGCACATGAACAAGCAGGGAATCCCCGTTCGTATCTAGGACCCGTCCATATGTCCGATGTCCTCATGAACTACCTGGATTTATGAGTGTGGGGAGGATTTTGATAATCACCACAGAAAAATATTTTTAGCTGGAGGAAAGTTAATATAAACCACTAGTGTTGGTCCAATATCTCACTATTCCATTCGATAGCTATTCGATATAGTGAGATATTGTTCGGATGATCGAATGCCGAATTCGAACACCATTGAAGCCAATCGTGGAACTATTAAGGGCTGCAAGAGCAATCAGATTGCTTTTGCAGCCCTTTACTAGTTGTATGGCACTAGCCACGGTCATGTCTATGGTTTATCCGAATTCGAACAGCCATATTCGGGTCGAATATAAGGGCAACCTGAATTCGAACACCAACACTATAAACCACTGACTAAAATTATTTTATAGATAAGTAATATGGAAAATGTTGTTTGATAGTAATACCTTCAAAAACCTAGCAAGGATGAGCTTTAGGAAATCCTTGTCCTTGGTCCATTAATGAATTTTTGGTTTATTGGTACTAAAATGCTCATACTTAGGTACAGGAAATGAGTGGTTTATTTTTTGTAAGCAGCTAGTCTGAAATAACAATTTTAAGATGCAGTTGGCCTTCAAAGTAGATGGAAACCATGAGTACATGAGGCTCGGTTTTATTATTCTGTTTTTACTTTTTGTTTTACTGCATTTATTTTTTTGTATTTTAGTTCTAGGGAGTTTTCCAACTGGTTCCTGTCTACTTGCACTACACCACCACATATTGCTGACATTGACAATTGTTGTCCACGCCTGTCCAATATTTGTCAATGTGCACTCACTCCAGGATCATCTTCTCATCGTTGCTCTGGACCAGAATCCCAATATTGGGCCTGATTTAATAAAGCTCTCGAAGACTAGAGAAGATAAACTTTCATCAGTGAATCTGGGTGATCCAGCAAACGTCGAGTTGATTACAACGTTTGCTAACAAATAGCAAATGATGTTTAAGAAATCCATTCCAGGCTTGCTTGATCACCCTGGTTCACTAATGAAAATGTATCTTCTCCAGCCTGGGAGAGCTTTAATACATCAGGCCTATTGGCTCAGGGGACTATGCCTGTCCAATCTTTGTCTACATCTACTACATCTACTCTAGGGTTGTCTTCACTTCATTGAGCTGAAATTACAACATTGACAAGAGTGAACCAAGCCTATGCAATAAGCCTGATTTATTAAAGCTCTCCAAGGCTGGAGATGTATGGATTTATTCAAAGTCATTTGCTATTTGCTAGCAATTGTTTTGGATCCTGGACCAGATCCATTCCAGGTTTGCTGGATCACCCAGCTTCATGGATGAAAGTGTATCCTGTCCAACTTTGGAGAACTTTAATAAATTAGGCCCAATGTGTGTCAACCCAACCACTTGTAATCTACACCTGCATTTGACAGGATGAACAGGAGCACAACTAGAAGGCAGTTGCCAGCTGATAAGTTGCCCAAAGACCTTCATAGCAGGATCACTATGTACTTTCCTAATGAAAGCTGCATGTTTAATATGATTGAAGACAACTTTTGAAATCTCATTAACCTATTAAACCTTGTACGGGTTTTACTGGGAATAGTGTTAATTTAAATTTACCAGGGAAAAATAAATGTTAAGTTCACACATACATACAGGTGATCTTAGTGTTTGCTATTAAATGGTTACAGTGAGCATCATGTACAATTGCCTGCAATTTCTAGCCATCATTTATCTTCTAGTTAGTCTTTAAAGTACTTGAATAACGTCTCTAAAGTACATGACCTGAATAAATAACAATACAATAGGTGTATATAAAAGAAAATAATAAAAAATTGGACCAAATAGGTGCCTGTTTACAATAAAGGAGCTGAACATTGTATCCAGTCCATAAAAATGAGAACTGGATATGATTTGGTTGCTATGGGCATAAATAGCTTTTAAATCAGCTTCACTTTTTTCACTCAATTTTATAAGAAATTATATCCATTTCTTGTTATAATGATAATAAAGTCATGACTGTGACAAGGTAGAGACCCCGCATTCAGTGCCCCCCCCCTTTTAACACATTGTACTCAACAGAATAGCATTGGTTAAATGGCCCTAAAGTCTTTTATTAAACAAACAACTTTATTAAACAATTGAAATATTCAATAAATACTTATAATATTTATAAAAAACAGAAATAAAATAATTAACCAAATAATTAAATAATTAACCAAAAATAACAATAAAGATACAACTTTTTTTACTTTAAACCTTAACCCATTTTAACACTCCCCTGGTTACTGGTCCTTGAAGGCCCCACTACTTTACCCCTATACTTTTGGGTCTGCACTACCATGATATATATGCTCCCAGCTCCAACCACCAGCTCGGGAACGATACCAGCAGCACTAGCAGCTCTTTTCAACCAAAACATTTCAAACTACCAATAAACACCAACATTCCAGAGAGACCCATACCATAGATGAGTCTCTCACCCCCACTTAGACAGTAAAAGAAAACACATTCCCTAGAGGACCTCACAGACATGGCGTCACAAATGCAACCCCTTGCCCTTGTGCGGCCCGCCAAATCGAACTGCCCTCTAGATCTTAAACCCAGACATGCCAAATCCATGCCAACACCTGACAAGTGTATCCCATCCTTATCCAAATACACCCCACAATCCAACCCCCTGTGTCGCACTACCGCCCTCCCATTACGAGCTACAAAATTCTCCACCGCCTTATTCAACTTGACCCTGGCCTTGTTCAATCTAGACACAGACCTTGACCCTCGCCATTGCGTTCTGGCCAGCACATCTGACCAAACCACAACACCTGGCAACATAGTCCACAATCCTAACTTATCCCATTTTATATCCCTGGCCAATTTCCGCACTGGTCTGTTACCCAGATCATTCCCCCCCGCATGCCACACAACTACATTTGGGCTCCTATCCCAACTCAAATACCGCTGTATTTCAGCAAGCATCCGAGTCCATAGCATGCCAGGCACCCCGATCCACCGAATCACAGCATCTGACGGCGGGATGCCCAATTCCTGACCATCAGGCCGTAATGCAGCTCGTCTGGCCTCTCGGCACACACAAGATTGCTCAATGATCCACACTAGGCACTGGGAACCACCTAAAACAAAGCAATGAATACACACGTAAACACTCAAAACCCAACCAAGTACCAAAACCCCCAAGTGTTGCAAACCAGCCCCTTCCACTCATACCCACCTTAAACCAGATGTGGCCGCACATACAAGATTCCCAGCGACCAATGCGCTGAATGACCTCATCCCCTAGGCCCCAACGCCGCCTCAGTAGCTGCCCTGATCCTAAAGGAATGAGACAAAAAATATCTCGCCTCGACAACTTCGGCCCGCAAACACTTACGAAAAACAGCCAGAAACTAATACCCAGACAAGGCTAAACCGTCCTCATGTACCAACAAGGGGCCACCCCCACCTGGATGAATTGATAAAAAATCCAGAGCCAAACGAATCTTAACCTTACCACCCCCGCAAACCACATCATCCACTTGAAAACCACTGGCTAACTAGCTTCCCAAGCCTAAATGACCCAAAAAAGGCCAAAACAAAAGCCACCCTAAACAACGCCACCTCTTACCTAGACCTACAAATCCCCACCAATCTCCTGACTACCACCCACAACAATGGAAAAGACACTGGCCGCCTTCCATCCACCACCCTCTTCTAAACCCCTTTACTGCCTGTCCAACCAAAAACTCTGTGCTCAATTCCTTGATCCACATCAACTAGAACAAAAATGCCAAACCCGCTAATCTTTTATTCAACACTGCTTCTGATACCCCCCGCTCAAAACACCTACACAAGAAATAAATCAAAACCCCATAATTTCCTCCTCTCTCTTTGCCCCCCCCCCCCACATTCCTCACAAAACCGCCACTACTCCTTCCACACTGCTGAATACGCCAGCCATATCATACCCACTTAATATACCCACATATCATACCACCTAATCCAAGGGAATCTGCCAGAGCTCCTGAGGGCATGGGGCACCCTGACTCTCCACCCAAGGGACCAGCTGCCTGATAACGATCCCACTGAAACCGAGACAAAGAATCTGCAATATTGTTAACAGTTCCTTGGATATGTACAGCACACACAGCTGTGTTATGGGATACCTGAGATATGTTCCAACGCAAACAACAAAAAACCAACTGTCTTAACAAACGAATCACAAAGCAAAAGCTTATCTGCCTATTAGCCAGAACCTTACCCCACAACTTCAGCGCCACCACAATAGGGAACAATTCCAAAGCTGCCAAATTGGTCACCACCCCTGCCTCCTTCCACGATGCCGGCCACGCTTCAGCACTCCACCTGCCTTGACAAAAATCCCCATACCTTGACAATACCGCCACATCGGTAAACAATTCCAATTTCACATTGGAAACCAGTCCCTCCATCCAAACTGACCGCTCATTGTACTCCACCAGAAACCACTTCCAAACCTCTAAATCCTCCTTCAGTTCTTTACTCAGCTGAATAAAGTGCCTCAGGCAACTCATGCCTGCAGCAGCTGCTGCCAGTCTCCGCGCAAAAATACGGCTTATAGGCATAATCCGGCAGGCAAATTTCAACTTACCTAAGAGCGACTTCTGATCCCGCGAGGTGATCTTCCTACGTTCAAAAGCACCGACCACCTACTTCCAGAGAACCTCCAACTTATCCTCAGGCAAACGGCACTCCATTGCCATGATAATCAATTGTGACCTAAGAAGACCAACTCTGCCGAAGGGCCTTCCGATTTGTCCTTTGCCAAGAAAACGCCGAACTTGTCCGCCAAGACTTTAAATGTCGCCACCAACACCCTACACACAGCCTGCTCAGACGGCCAAATGAACAGGAAGTCATCCAAGTAATGAATGACTGAATCAACCCTGGCCGCCTCCTGCACAGCCCATTCCAAAAACGAACTGAACGTTTTGAATAAACCACATGACAAAGAGCACCCCAGTGGCAAACAGCGATCCACATAAAGGCACCTTTTCAAGCACAGCCCAAAAATCTCTGACTATCCGGATAAACCGGCAGTAATTGAAAGGCCGCCTCTATGTCCATCTTTGCCAACAGAACACCCTTACCATACCTTCAAACCCATTTCAGACCACTGTCAAACGATGTGTAAGACACTGAAAAGAACTGCGGGTCAATAGCCTCGTTCACCGAAGCACCGGCCGGGAAGGACAGATGGTGAATGAGCCAAAATTTATTCGGCACCTTCTTAGGCACCACCCCAATGGTGAAACCACTAAACCTTCCACCGACAGGTCCAAAAACAGGCCTCCCATTCTACCCAGCCCCACCTTTTTACCCAACTTCTCCTTCACCACTTCAGGTTGCATTCTAGCCAACTTCAAACTTTTCGCCAAAGGAGCCGGCTCCTTTAGTGAACAAGGAATCTGAAAGCTTGCTGAAAACCCGTACTCCAGCAGCTTAGCCGGGGCCCTGCCTGGATAGGAACGGCCACATAGAGCCTACCTTCACCGGCGTCATCCCCCTTTTCCAGCGAAATCCGGGCCTTTTCCCCGCCGAATCTAAAAAAGCCAGTTGTAGTCTCCATCAGAAGTCTGTGTGACAGAGTGACAATGTGGGAGTACAATTGGGAGACAGAACATTGTCTCATATGTACAGAGTCTAGCCAGAACTTGCAAATGTAAACTGTGGCTTTTTTTGGGCATGTGGTGTGTCCTTACAGAAATGGACCTCATTCACAGAGCATAAATATCACAAAGCTAAAGATATCTCAAAACATAACGGAGATGAAATGAAGGTTCTGTTTTTAAACAGGTTCAGCCCTGGGGCAGGAACAAGCACTGCTGCGTGACTGTTGGATGCCCATGACCCGCTAACTACTCCCCACACCCCAGTCATGCAGGCCTTTCCCTTATACACGCTTTCTCGCTACATTCCAGGCCTATCTCGACAACTGGCACCTTGCCAGTCACTGGACAGTGACAGTATATAAAAAGAATTTAAATCGATTTGACAGTGGGTGTCAGTGAGTAGTACCAAACCGCTCACTTCTGCCCCTAATTTTTACTCTGTTGGGTTGTCACAGGTAGATGCCTCATGTAGCATGGACTATTGCAAACCGCAACCTCAGCGCCAGTCTCGCCAAAAAAATGTAAACATATTGGATTAAAAGCCTTTAAAAACCTCTGAAAAAACACAAAATGTGCAAGAAATATTGCATGTTCAATTCTGCTTTAATATGTTAACGGTTCTATGTGACTTTCAAGTATGGGTTTACGTACTTTAACTTCAGTGCACAAACATAGCACCATTCAGTCATGGCAAAAGCTCAAGAAATATTTTAACATCAATATGAACAAAGCATTTCCAAGTCTGTAATATTTTTATTGAATAATCATACAGCTAATTGCTATTGGCAGTAGAGAGAAGCGTACAGGGTGGATGTTTAACATTGGTGATTCAAGTAATTGTTTTAAAGAACTGGAAACAAAAAAAGAGGAGATCGAAGGGGAATGGTACGTGTTACTGCAATTTACAGCATATACACCATATTGATTCATTGTTCTACTGCACCTGCACCATTGTTCCATAACTTGATAGCCTGATTAAAAAGGAGCTTAGGCTAAGCATGAAAAGAAACAAGCCATTATTCTACAAATCTTATACTTTCCTTTGAATTGCTTTATTAAAGGCACAGTAACCTCACAGCATAAACCTCATAAAAACACACATTTTTATTATCTCATTCTACCTAATGTAGAGGTGTATCAAGTTTTATATTCCTCCTTAGTATATGTTAGCTGAAAATTCAGAGGTTTTGGATGCATGCTGTTGTCTTACTTTTCACATTTGCAGACTCCAGCTAAATCAAGTGTATATTAGTATAGGGTATTTCTTTATTCAATTTCAGCAGGACTACAAAAATAATATAAGTAACCTGAATATAAAATATTGTAAATGGATATTATATAGTCTCTGTATTTATCATCTGTTGTTTAAAACCTATTGTTTTATTAACATGCCTATTAATTTACTCTATTTACAGGTAGTTCCCGAGTTAGGGACATCCAACATACATATGACTCCTAGATACCAACAGGGATTCCCTGCTCGTTCCTGTGCAGAACACAGGCTTGATAGGGGGTAGGGGGCAGTTTGCATGACTTGCAGAAGAAATCTTTTGCTAAACCCAGCTGAGCAACATCTTATCTTGTAACTCTTTAATGACCAAGACAAACTCTGCAGTTGTGTATTTTTGCATATTAAAGCACAGCTTGCTCTAGAAGTTAATGAATGTCTAGACTCCATAAAGTTTTTTTTTGTTTTTTTTGCTTTGTTTGTCATTAACTCACAGTGAGGATTTTATATAGTAACTGACACCACGTTGCCTAATATGTTGAGACAAACATCTGTCCTAATTGCATTTATTAAAATAATGTACCTGTTCCGACTTACATACAACTTCAACTTAAGAACAAACTTACACTGCCTATCTCGTTTGTAACCTGGGGACTAATTTAAACTAAGGTACTTATTGTTACCTTAATATACAGGAAAAATGCCTTGACTTAAGTATAAACCCAGGGCACACATTGCACTGTTGCTGCTAACATTCAAAGTGGTGATTAAAAGAAATGCCAATAAAATGAACATGAATAAACACATCCATGTGTGTTACTCTTTCAACATTTATTTAAAAGGGGGGAAAAAATAAAATCCCATGGGTTCAGTCTGTAAATCTTTTTTTCCCTTTTACAGGTTAAAGAATTTGTACTTTTTTTAAATTTGGTTATGATGGATCATCACTTACTCCTAAATGATCTTTTGTACATTCCTGTTGGATACCAGTTGATGGCGCTGTGACCTTATATAAAGTTTGTGACAAACTCATGTCTCCCAATGGTAAAAATGTGTTACACACCTTACATGGGGGGACACAGCATCATCTACTGGTGTGACAAGAGGTAATATACTTGGTTTATACTCAAGTATATATGTTGCATTTTACTTCATTTCAATCATTTAGCAAGCAGATTTAGCTAATCTTCTCATTTATATATTTGCACTGCAGTAGCCCAAGCAATGTTGTGTATGTTATGTGAATGGAACTGCAGGGCCATAGCACTATAGTAGGCTGTTGAAAATAGTGTAGGTCCAATTTCAGACTGCCACGGAGCACACAGAAATGTGTTTGTGTTCTCAAAATTCATTTTTATGTGTTAAATGATTATTAGTAAAAGAAAAATATATTGCCATTGAAAAAAAGACTCTTTAACCTCCCTAGCGGTAACCCCGAGTGTGACTCGGGGTAGAAAAAACTTGCTAAAAGTGGTGGTAAAGCAGCGATAAATAAATGATAAATAAAGACTTACCTTATCTGCCGACGTCCTCCTCCGTTCTGCTTCAGCGATCGCATCTTCCTGCAGGCTTCTCTCTTCCTGTCTTCCCCCTGCAACAGCATCTCTGTGTCTGTGTCTTGATGAGTCACCGGAGGAGTTTATTGGAGACGTCTGTGCATGTGCCGGGGGGCGTGGCCAGCGGGAAATGCAAATTTTTTGTTTTGGATTCAATACAAAGTAGCAAGTATCTTTCTGAGGGTTGGAGTGAGAGATACACTGTTACGGTGCACTGCCTACCTGCCAAAACATTTGATTACTGACCATCTTTTGACCATTTCCCTTGTTTCAAAATATATCACACCCGGGATGTTTATTAGTTGTTTATGAGAAAAATCATAAAAACCTCAGATTTTTGTGTTTTTTATTTAAAGTTTATTATTAAATTTAATTATTATTATGACATGATTTTGTGTTTCAAACTTTATTTTACTCAGATTCTTGTTTGGACATATTTTGGTGAGTTATGCCTAAGAATTACAGGCCTACAATGAAAAAAAAAATTCATGAAAAAAATCTACTACTTTTTGACATATAAATTCAGAAAGAAATGAACCGCTAGGGAGGTTAAGAAAAAATCCATATACTTCTCACGGCATTGCTTAATACGTTGTTTTTTGGTGTGTTTTTTTATGTGTTTTGAAGGTTTTTATAAACCTTAAACTGAAACTAAAATCAAAGTTTCCTCTTTATACCACCATTATTACTTCCAGGAAAAGAAAAAAGTTTTAAACTGCTTAGTTTGGTTTTCTCATGGAGGCTGATGTGACCAGGAATTTGCCAAGTTGGATCTTCCCTATGAAGAGAATGTTTCTTGGGTGTATGGAGAAGAGAATGAGAATGGACCCTCAGGAAAATTGTCCAAGGATTAGTTCAGCTCAACTACCTAATTATCAGGAATATATATATATTTTTTATGGCCAACCATACCATCACCATCTATGTACACACGTCAGATGATTCTCGTCACATAATCACCTCAGGGCTGATATTGGGCGTGAATCTTGCGCGTGTACATTACTCATCTGTCGTTTTGTTGCCTGTCCTGGCAGATCCACGGACAATAAACGACGAATGATCGTAATGTAAGGGAAGGGGAGGGAGCACAGTGGGGTGCCACTCCTTCATTCTCCCCGTCCCTCTCTATAGAGCAGAACATCCTTGGAATGGATCGTGAAAAATCCTTTCCAACGACAATTATTGCACGTGTGTATGTAGCGATACAAGTCAAAACATTCTTGTAAAGGAAAATATTGTATCCTTTTTTGTAGAATGAAAGTCATCGGGGTAGTCTGCAATAAACCCATTGTATGGTTTATGTAATGTAATCCCATTAAATGAAAAACAAGTTTTCAATCAGATGCAATAGCTATAAATATCAAAAAGTTAAACATTAAAATTTGGGGGCATTACTAATAATGAAATAAGATAATATAAGTAGCCTTTAAAAAACTAATATCTTAAAAAAAAACATACACATATTTGTATTCAATATATTTTTTATTGAGTGTTTTTAAATTTTAACAAAGGGGTCAAAACAAAGGAAAACACATCAAAAGTGAAAAATTGAAAGGATACAAAAATAAATTCAACAAACTTCATAATAAGTAAATACTGGAATGGTAAATACTAAACTAGAAAGTTTTAATGACTATTTCTAACTTTTAGGTTGTACATTATTATGTTTGTTTTATGCATTTTGCATGCAGGCTGCTATTTATTAGTTATTTTCAGAACAGGTTTTTCCAGAGCTGGTTTTATTATGTGTCACCACTATATAATAACCTTGACTCTAACTCTGAACAAATAGAAGAAGGAAAATGTGGAATGTATCATTATTTCAGAAGGAATAGGGTGTGTGTTATTATATATAAATATATATATATATATATATATATATATTGTATACATGTTTTAATATAAAATAAAAGATGTTTAACCATTTCAACCAAAATATGCTTTAATGGAAAAGATTAGCACATTGAATTTTGTATAGTCTGCTGTTTGTTTTGTAATATTTATGATATTTAGGCTAAGCTTCTCAATTTATTCAATAATCTATTACTGCCTCTCCGCATTTTTAAAAGACCTATGTGTTACTATATATACAGCCGTCTCTATCCTTTACCTAATATTTATATGCATTATCCCTCTAACTTGTGAGTTTGTGAGTTCCTTCTTCCACTTTTTCCCATTATTTCTTCATTTGTACAGTAATTACTGCGTGTAATGAGCCTAAAGAATTAAGCAGATAGACTATTATGGAAGAACCTGGATTATCCAGAAAACATAAAGTAGATCTGGTCAAGGATTGAAAATTTGTGCTAACTACCTAAAAACTAACTAAAATTTGTGAAGAGCTCTATTCCAGGTTTCCCCATGACAGTCCTTCTTCTCCAGTCTTAGGGAGCTTTGATAAATCAAGCATATTGTGTGTACTTTTTTGTTTTAATCACATTTGTTAGCATCCAATTATATATGACAATGTAAATATTGTTTTTATTACATTATTATTCTTCTATTTATTGGGTTAATTGGAAAAAAATAACTTAATAGGTCCCTCCCCTTTTTATATCACTTACCATTATAAGCATACCTGTACACCTACTCTTCTGCCCATGGCACCTAGGTGAGGGGGACATAACTGCCCTTTTAGGTAGTCTTCTTAACTGAAAAGCAAGCAAATTATCTCAAGCAGAAGGTACTCTTGCAATAGATTGTAGCGTTTTTATACAAGGGTTTCTTGGTTTCACAGGACTCTTTCCAAGGTATAATAAGTGATTTGGAAAAGGCAGAAAAGCTAACATATTTTTAGGAGATACTTACCAGGCTGGTGCTCCTGTGCTGTGTGCCACGCATTATTACACCCTGTTTCCAGCAGTGTTGCTTGCAGCAGTAGGGGTGCTTCCCTTTAGCCTAAAATGTACATTATCAGCATCCCCAGCACATACTCTGAGGCTGTGCACAGCTAAATGGGATTTTAGGAGCAGATTAGTCCCTAGCTTCATCCCGTGCTGCCATTGGCTAATAGGATTGCATAGCCCTTCTTTTCACCAGTTACCTGTTGTATTGTTAAACTGGGCTGACCTGCTGCTGGTGTGTTACTCGTTAAATTAAATGTTGCTGACCCTGCCTGTTCCTGACCCTGAAACTGGACGCTGCCTGGACCAACTTTCTGCCTGTGACAACGACTTTGCTTTGTCTTACCCTTTGATACCTCGTCTGGTGGACAAATTACCTGTGAATGACCTCTGGCTCTGTATTCAGAACTTGCCTCTGCTGGAATCTTTTGTACTGTATTATCAGTGGGCTCCAGGTCCTCTGGCAGTCCTTCTCCAGACACCATCGTACAGAAGTTCTAGAGGCAACTGAGCACTGGGACAGCACATCTAGCCTCCCAAGGCTGAGTGGGGCTTGCTACAGGTCAAGAGAGCAGTGTAAGATTGGGGGACAGGCAAACACTGGTGCTGGGCTAGAGTCTTATATAGAGATAATTTACATATTTAGAGTGTGAGAATGCACATTTTTGTGGCTCTCACAGAAAAAAAAAAAAAAAAAGACTATTGCACATTTTAGAGTGGACAGCAGCTCATTGCTCACTTCTATAGACCACATGTAGCATATTACCTGAGGAAGTGGTTCAGGGGCACAAAGAAACATTTGGGCTGATATATTATCCAGACCTCAGTCTTACTGCCAGTCCGATCCATAGCCTCAGTGTTTAGTGGGAGAATAAGTGGTGACAAACACATTTTGTTGTTTTTCCACCATTTGTTTGTATCTCAAGGTCTTCATTACTTGACACATTTTTGATTTGCATCTGAAGAGCTTTAGCTTTTAAATTGCAAATTGGCACCAAACAAGTAGAATGATTTAAAACAGTTGTGTCAGTGTTTTCATAATCAAGCTTCAGTGCGCATTAAGCCTGACATTAATAACGAGCGGGTGGGAGAGGGTAAAGGGTTAAATGTGCAGCGTACACACTCAGGATGAGGTATATAAGAACATTTAGACATCTTTACTGTTAATATCCTGGGAACGTTTGCAGCCAACTTTGTCCAAACTGATGAGGTGATTTCAATGTTCTTGAATTCTGGCTGCGGAATGCAGTGGAGTCAGCAGTTTAAAAGTCTGCAGGCTCTGGAGATGAAAATATCTCTTGTAGTTCAATCATTTATAACTCTATTTCTGCTAGTAAGTGAGCTTTTACAATACAGCAACATAGATTTTCGAATTTAGTAAATAAGAAAATTAAAGTCAGCTATTATAAATATCCATTTTCTAAATGTTCCATCTAGGAATAAACACCATGAGGGGATCGGTCTATCCTTCAGAGTTAATCCCTACACACCAGCCATAATTCTATCCAAAGAGAGACTCTATATTTACAATTGTATTGCCCCATCATTGAACTGGCAGACATCAGGTGGGCAGATTTTAATTTCAGGTAAGGGACTTAGGCACAAAATTAGGGAAGAATCAGAATCAAAGGGAGGCATGAACAGACTTAAGGGTTTTAGTGGCTCCAATAGTGGCTTTTGGAGTTTTGTTTTAGATGTAGTATAGGTTGACTCCTTTGAACAATTCTGGATCTGGCACCCAAACTCAAACTTTCAACAGCCAATATCTATCTCTCTTTCTATCTATCTATCTATCTATCTATCTATCTATCTATCTATCTATCTATCTATCAAAAAACAGGCAGTGAAAAATACACAGAAAATGATAGAAAAGGAAGAAATATAAGAAATAAACTTTTATTAAAAAAACCAAATCATAAAAACACCTGTTAAAAAAATAAAAATAATCTAAATAAATACATTGAGAATTCTTGCATCATTAAAATTGGATTCTATCAACCAACAATTGACCAATATCTTCTTAATAGGGTCTGTTCAAAGTTATTAAAACATTTTGTTTTCACATGCACTGTAAAAACCCAAATATATATATATATATAATATACAAATATATATAAAAAGCTAAATGCTGCATTATTGATTCAGAGTATTTATTAATGAAAAATATACTTGCCCTTAAAATGTATGTTACTTATTATTGAATATATATATATATATATATATTTAGTTGTTTTTGGATAATTTTGATTTTGTATTGAAAACAGAAATGCTGGATTATCCACAAGATTGTAGAATGTACTCATTCTCTATCACTTTGAACCAATGTTAAGATATTATACAAGCCACACATGGAATGTATTGTTTTTAATAGGTCTACTAACTCTACTAAACTTGTGTTATGATAAGAAACAATACAGCACAAACACAGGGTAGCATTGCAAAGTAGGAAGCAGATTCTGCAAATATAACTGAAAATTATTATACGGCTACTCTGTCATAATTAAAATGATACAAAGAAATAAATGAACTCACTCAGTTTTTAATAAACCTTTTCAAGATAATGATAGATTAAATATTGACATTTTAAAGTATATGCATATGGCTGTCCTACATATATACGACATATACTGTAGAAATAGATCTACAATTATATTATCTTCATTAGGTTGAATATAATAAATAATTATATAAATTACCTAAATACAACAATTATATAAAATAATATTTTGAGAATTATTATATTTATCTAAGAAGATTCTTTACATTCAACAATTCATTTCACAACACATCTTGAGAATTATTATATTTACCTAAAAAGATTCTTTACATTATCTTTACAATATCTGTTTATATCTCAAAACATTTTCATTATTGGCATGAACTGTGCTTGACATGATATTATTTCATAACGGATGAGGTCATTTAGAAATTTTTGGCAAAGTTATCCAATTAACAGTTAATTACGCTCTATTAGAAATGACTTCATATATTAAAGTGTTGTCAGAGTAGAATTGTTTTTTTTAATTTATTTAGTTTTTTGGAGTTGTAATTGCTGCAAAACAAAATGCCTTTTTTATGATATGAGTTTGAAGAATAGTAATATGATTCATAGACTGAAATTTGCTAAACATTTTTCTGCATATTTTTATGTCTTTAATTAAAATCAGTCATCAGGGGGGCTTCATGTACCTAGCAAGGAAATGGAAAACGCTGTATTTTGTTGTTGGTTTATTGCACTTTTACCCATTTATCAATCATGTGAAAAAACTGCTCAAGGAAAGAAAAGGAAAAAAAAGGAAAAAAGGGAAAAAGCGAAAAAAAGTATGATAGAAAGAGAAGAAAGGAAAGGCAAGGAAAGGAGAAAGAAAATAAAGGAAGGGAGGAAGAAAATTGTTTGTTTTGGGCATGATCTTTTATGTGTAAGAGGTTTTTATTTAGTCCATTGGTAAAACAGAAGAAATCTTCTGCATGCTCCATTTTGGGTGTGTTTACTATTGAAGTCAGTTAAATTTCATTACCTTCCCACAGGCTTGACCACATTCTCTATTAATGGAAGTTATGGAAGTTATTGTGCAGGTGCCAGAAAGATATCTGTACCAAAACTGTGAACACTACGAGAGCCCATTTACATTAAAAATACATGAGTAAGCATCTGGGTGGTGGAGTTAGTTGGAAAAGTGTTGGGGGGCTGGCATAGGGCATTTTATTCTAAAGTGTCTTTTAAATCAAGCCTAGATTATGATAGGCCTGCCAATTAACAAAGCATTTTTTTGCTATTAAAGAAGCTACGGGTTTGGTTTAGCAGCTCCCTGGGACCTTTTAAACAGATATTTATAACATATTTATTGAACCATTTTAATTTTAGTTTTCAGCGTACAGTTGTATTATGAAAACAAAATCCCTTAACAAATAAATATTAATGATGAGTTACATAGTGCACAATATACAATTATGTTTTTGTGCACAAAGAAAAGCTCAATACTAAGACAAAGAGGAAAAAAACACATGCACACATTCAGATCTTGTTTATAGACTATTGCAACCTGGATTCAAATGGCAAAGATGTTCATCTTCATTGTTACTTAGATAGCCATGTTTTTCTGATTTAAATTTCAGCTCAGTACGATCTTACTTTTATGAGCTGCCAACCTTCTCTGTCCCTCGTCTGCTGTGGAGCCCACACCTCTTTCAACAAAACTGAGATAACATTTCAATCTTAGAAGAGAATAAAGGTTGGCAGCAAGTTGACAAAATACCCATCACACACCAGACAAGTTTAATAACATGCGCAGCATGTCCTGCGTGCAGTATTCAGACAATGAACCAAAATAACTTAGTGCTTTACAGATCCGTCTGCAACTCAAATCCTCCATTGTTTTCTTTTCTTGAGACTTTTTGCAGATGGACACTCTACTATAATTCTAGCACCATTATATTCATATTTGCTAAAGATATATAAAGGGTAAGGGTATGGAAAGTAATTATTTTTGCAGTGATAAATACAGTAGAGTTAGTAAACCTATCTGTGTCCTTCGACCATTGTTACCGAGACAAAAAGTAAGGGGAAATTAACAAATATTTGAGTTGTTATCAAAGGAAGAGGAAACTGTCCAATAGGGACAACTATATAATAGAATAAATTTGGGGAGATGTGCTCTCATTTTTGGCCATGGGCCAGCAGAACGTATTTCAGTATAACTTTGTGCGATTTCACAGTAGGCGGGCACCTAACAAATCCAAAATGCTATACAAGAACATTTTGGATGTAGCCACAGGACAAACATAGGGCAAGAATAATTCTTGGCCATCTATTATTGTTCTCCTGGAAAAACAGAGCACTGATTGGCTTGTTACAAAGGGAATACAGGTGTATACTGTGTATGTAGACCTTTCAACATTTGGTGGGTGTCAGTAAAGATAGCTGGGGGTATCTGGAAAATAGTTTTACCAGGTGATCCCACCAATAATGCACCTATTTGTCCTAAGGTGACAATACTTACTCACGATCGTACATAGGACTCTGAATGACCCCCTATTGATGTTTTTATTGTCATCCACTGCATCTTCCCTATTTTATCGCAGAAATTCTTACAACTTCCAATGAAAGTGTTAGAATTTAATGAGGCTAACACATATCCTTAATAATAATCAGACCTTAATAAGTCTATGTGCTTGTAATTGTCTTCAGTGTGTTGCTGAGTGCCGCTTATGTTTGGAATACCCAAGTAACTTACCTTCCTTTGTTTGCACAGAAGTGTTTCCATCTGCTATTTAGTAAAACAGAAAGGCTCAATTTCTTACGCTATGTGATTTCTATGCTTGGCAGGGACAAAAGACGTACATTCTGGGCTCGGCTGCACAGCTCTTCACATATTGGCATTGCTACAAAATAAAGATTGTATTCCTAGAAACAAATATAACAACTTGCAGAGTGTCAACCCTGTCATTAAAATGTTAACCTGTTTGTGACCAGTGAATGAAGAAAATAACTTGGTTTTATCACAAAAGCAGCCGGGTAGAAGAGGCACATAATAGTGTTTGGGAGCTTTCTGGCTATGATTCACATTTTTGTGATAGCAAAATTTTAGGCTAATTTTCACCATGCAACAAATTTTTTTTTATTCAGTCTTCTCAGGTGTCACAGGAAGTATACAAAGCATGAACCACAATCTCCAGTAACCCCAAAATCTTTTTGTGGTCCAGTGATCCCAGTGCTCCAGGGACTCTGTACTCCAATGACCCTTTGTTCTCCAATATTCCCCCTTGTGCTTCAGTGAGCCTTTGAACTTGTCTTGTGATCACTAAGCTACAGTGATTTCTATGTCCGATGACTGTGTACTCCAATTAGCCTTTGTGTTATATTATGCTTTTGTGTTTCATTGACCCAGTGTGTTCCAGTGAACTTTTGTGCTCTTGTGATTGCTGTGTTCCTGTGACTCTCTATGCTCCAGTGACCTTTTGTGCTCCATTGACATTGTGCTCCACTAACCTCATACATTACTGAAATATTAAAAGTTTTGTTAGCCTCAATTTAAAAAATAAATATTTTGCATCACATTTCGCATATATTTTCAGTTTCACTCATTTCTATTACTCAGATATGTTCTGTTTTCACATACCACTAAATGAGTCATGTGCAATGTATCAGACAGACCCACAGAGAGCTGTGAGTGCAGTGGTTAGATAGTCCTGTAAGAAGTCTACTTCTCCACCAATGTCAATTCTTCTTACAAAAGAAAGTACTGTACCTGCATGTCTTCATTTTCATCTTATATTCAAATATTATATATTTTGCTTTAGATTATTTTGAGATTTAAATGCCTACAAACTGGCAATAAAATTTTAGCGCTACCCTGTGCACACTTTCTGTGTCATTTTAATTCCCCCCCCCCCATTTCAAAACATGCCAATGTTTTAATACAATTTTTCAAGAGTCTAAAGTCAAAAAGGGGTGATTTGCATTACCAGTTTTCTAAAAAGAGAAGTAATCCCATAAAGTGTAGCCTAACCCGAACCCGAGGACACAAATGTAATATATGCATTTCCTTTTTGCAAGTGACAATGCCTATTCATTTTATTGTATCTATCCAGAAGCCGTGTTTGAACCTTAGGACAGGAGGTGTATTAGCAGTACAGAACTTCTCCCACTCCCTCACCTCTTTTTTTAGTATATAGTATGTAATATATAGAGTTTTGTAGTTGATAGAGGTAACTCTGACATTACCACTTTATATAATGCTGTGAAGTAAACAGGAACTTGCTAGAGCAATTGATTTCCATCAGGGTCAATAGGTACTCTGTATAAATCACAATGTGGTATATTTACCAGACCAAAAGGAAGCAAGGAAAAGTTCAAAATGTTGTACAGAGCATTGCTCTTTGTATTCAGCTTACTGTCTATTTATATTGAAGGTATTGACAATTACATGTCATTCAAGGTCACGATTTATAACAACCAGTAAAGCCAGTATGTGTCTGCATCATTGAATATTCTTTTGTATTTGTCTTTTATATCACTAGGTGTTTAGGTTCAATAGAAAACACAATAAAATCAAGCCCAAAACTAAAGATTTTAATTTCCTGTGTTCTACCGTAAATCCACAAATCTTCTAGGAAAAAAGAAAAGAAAAGAAAAGCTTAGATGTGCTGCTCACAGCATTATTGCCATAATACTATTATACTCTTAAATCACAGAATTATTGCAAAATAACCCCTCATTTCAGACCTATCATTTTCTTCTTGTTTTATTTCAGAAATGTAATGTAATAAAAATGTATCTGTTTAAACAGAAGATTTTTTTTATTAGGAATAAAGACTGACTCCACTTTTCAGTGGTAGGGCATGACAATAAACAAAAATGGTGTAGGATACCAGAAACTTCTATACAGCAGAACTCCACATAACGATAACCTAATATTAAACTAGTAATGAAAAATAAAACATTGCCCAAATAAAAAGGTAAGGGTTTGTTCATACAATGTGACTGTTTCATTAAAGTTTTCCAAAACTGGAGAAGATAGACTATCATGGGTGAACGTGGGTGATCCAGCCATTTTGAAATCGATCTGGTCCTTGATTGAACACATTTGCTGACTAATAACAAATGATCTAGGTTTGCTGGATCATCCAGGTTTTCCATTGATAGTCTTGGCAAAATGTAATAAACCAGAGCCAGTGAGATTCCTCACACCTGTGAACCTCACCCATGGTGAAAGAATGGAGGCAACAGTGAGCAGTTCAGCCGTGCCTACTGCTACCTGCTTGTCCAAGCCCCCAACATGAAGAACCAGCACAGCAATGAGGGTGGCCAAGCAGCTAACAAGGTTCCAGGCATCTAGAGCAGCACGACAACCACCGTTATGGTCTGCCCCACAGACACTCGGCCTAAATACTTATCTGAACTCCATTTGTTTCTATGATGATGGTTTTTATTCAACCTTTCTACAGTTTTTGAAGGCCTCTACAGTGGTGGATCAATAGTCCCTTAACACAGAAGGGGCATTTTCAAGGGACCTGGGTTCACAAACTAAGGGTAAGATTTTTAACCTTTCCCTACTCAATTCTAAATTATAGTTAGATTAAACGTAATATACATTTAACACAGCAGAAAAAAATTATGTGGTTGGGAGAGAATCTGTCCCTTGACTCCTAAAACTAGGAGTATATCACTGTATTTTTTCTTTGGCCACACAGTAGCCCTTTTGGTGGATGAAGTGCAGTGAAGTGAAGTGGGCCTGATTTATTAAATCTCTCCAAGACTGGAGAACATAGACTATCATTGGAGAGAATCTGGGTGATCCAGCAAATTTGGAAAATATCTGGTCCAGGCCTGAAAGCATTTGCTAACTAATATCAAATGATTTTAAGAAATTAATTCCAGGTTTGCTGGATCCCCCAGGATTCCCCATGATATTCTTATTTCTCCTGTCATGGGAAGCTTTAATAAATCAGGCCCTTTGTCTTGCCGATAAAGGTAGCTGAGGAAACCTGATATACAGTCTTGGAGCGTTATGTTTGACAGTTAGAAAAGATTGAATGTTTCTCAGTGGCTGTTATTTTTGTATTTTTATTTTTACTTTTGTACTACTCATACCTCTTGCTTTTTCATTCCTTTTTAATGTATTATATGTAGCAGTTCACATTTACTAATATACAGCTTACATTTTCAGGTTGAATATGTTTAATGGTATAATTAGCAGACCATCTCTACCTTTTTTTGTAATTCCATTTTCCAATAGTGATACACAGAGTTACACTCCGACACCTTCAATTCGAGGCAATTTTGGAAAAACTGAAAAGAAACTCAGCAATTATTCCTATACTAAGGATTCAGCACTCCCGTTTGCACTTTGCAAAATGACTACATTTCCCCTTTTTTTTAAAAAACATGAAGTCTCTCCCTTGATGATCGCAATCAGATTCATAAAGGGTGTTTCGACGATACACTTAAACGTATCAACATCCACAATGAGCCCTTCCATGAATGAAGTAATCACAGAGTCCCATATTATCCAAATCATCAGGTGTAGTTAAGTGAAATGTGAATGTTACTTGTGACAAAAAAAGACATTTTTGGGTCTGTAACTAAAATCACATCCCACAGCCACTTAAAAAAGAGCTGTTTGTAGTTTGACCAACCGGTTCAGAAGTAGGTCAGCAAATGCAAGTAATATGAGGAGCAGCAGATATAATTTAGAACAAGATAGGGAAAAGAACAGCATCTACCTGAAATTACAGACTTGTACTAAACAAAGACTCTTTTCATGAACATTGTGCAAGCATGAGAGCGCCACCATTCATTGTGCTTGCCTGGCAGAACTCACTGACTGCGTGGAGCCCTAAAACATTCCATTTTCCCCTAATACTTCCAAGCTATTTTATCAACTATGCTGAAATAAATTATAGCCGCGAGAATGACATCTGAAAAATTATTTCCAAGACACAAAGATTTATATGTGGTTTTACACAAACAAGGGTTGTCATTTAATGAAGTCTTTTTATAGGAAGTCTGTACTTTGTTCATACAATGCGTAGCAGAATATTTAGTTTTCACATTGCTTCTTTTTGACTTAGAGCTTCTATGTGCTGCTTCCAAGATGTCAAGCCATTCTTTGGAGGATAAGGACCGACCCAGAACCTCCTCCCATTTCAGCATATAGCCAAACTTATTTAAGGTCCCCCGTGTTGAAGTGTGTAGTAAACGGTAGATGGTAGAAACTGTTCCTTTGGTGTGAGGGCCTTCCATGCATAATCTTTCAAATGCAGTGAGGGCCTGGAAGGTGGCTGTGGGTTGGAGCGACAGAATATAATGCCTTATTTGGAGGTATGCATAAAAAGAAGTGCGGGGTAGGTCCTCTCTGTCACCTAGCTCGGCAAAGGAGAGCAGTCTTCTCTCTATTGGGTGCAGGATGTGCCTGATTTGATATAGACCTCTGTCCTTCCAAGGGCCAGACATTGATCCAGACAGACTATCAGGTATTTGTGGATTAAGAATTATAGAGGTTAACCTCGAGGCTGTGGATGCCAGATCATATTTGTGTTTTCAGGCCCTCCATATGTTCCTCGTGAATACCATAGGTGCCGTTAAGTCCGACTCCGCTAGTAATAAGGGGTGTATAGGGGCTATCCATCCCTCCTCCAGCTCTACACAGATATTAGGGGGATGAGGGGAAGTCCATAGCTGTAGGTGCCGTAAGTGGGCTGCCAGGTAATATTTGTGGATGCCTGGAGCTCCCAATCCTCCGCCCTCCCTGGGCGTACAAACAATGCGTT
>NC_092858.1:159106805-159127726 GCF_032062135.1 Pyxicephalus adspersus | reverse complement strand
AGGGGCTATGTCTTTTATATGCCAAAAATAAACCGCATAAAATCAGTTTGAACTCTTTTGTCTCAAATAGATACAATATTTTGGGGAGGAGCATCATCTTTACCGAGGCTATTCTACCCAGCAGCGATAAAGGGTGACCCTTCCATTTACACAAAAAGTTTTTCACCTCACGGAATAATGGGGGAAAATTGTGGGAGTACAATTGGGAGTATGTAGAAGTGATTTGGGTCCCCAGGTAGCGGATGGAGCGCTCCTCTATTTTTTTTTTAAAGAGCAGTGTAACTAAAATGTGGAAAGCATACTTAAAGGAATGTTATGAAATGAATGCATCACTGGATGCAGAAATGTATTTAAAGTGAAATGCTGATAAAATAAAATAAACTCTGATGTTGCAGGTAATGTTCCAGAGAATGCAGTTTTGTAAAGCACCTATGTGTATTGAGACAATGGGCCTGATTTATTAAAGCTCTCCAAGACTTGAGAAGATATAATTTCATCAGTGAAATTATCTCGGTGATCCAGCAAGCCTGAAATGGATCTGGTCAAGGATTCAAAACATTTGCTAACAAATTACTTTTAAGAAATCCATTCCAGGTTTGCTGGATCGCCAAGCTTCATTGATGAAAGTGAATTTTCCAGCTATAGAGAATTCTAATAAATCAGGCCCAATGTGCATTGTTCATGGGCACTGCCACTTGGCACCCCATTGTACATACATAGTTCCATAGCACAAATAATGTGATCGAATCAAGCATGTTTCAAAAAGCAAGAGACGTTTGGCCTTTTATTTATTTCCTGTCCTTCTCTCCCCCAACTTTGATTTGAGGCTTGTACAAATACATACAAGTACTGTGTGTTGTTAGTCCTGAAGCTTTTTTCCCCCAAACCTAATTTCAACCATATTTTTAATGTAAAAACTTTGCAATTAAAGTGCAGACAACTATCTCTTGTCCCACCTTTAAATGAACAGAAAATGTAAACCTATCTGGAACCAATTGCAACCAAAAATATTCTGTAAAGAAAAAAAGGGAACAGAGTGTAAATTTTGGCTTTTCATAAACATTGTAAATGGTGTGCTGACAGGTGAAACTATGCAATTACCTGTCCTGGAGGCTTTTCAAAACTAGCATTTAAGAATAACACATTCACAAATGGATGTATGAATTGTGATTAATGTGTTCCGAAAGGCAATTATATAATTCTATTCCAAAACGACTCTGCTAGACCAAATGTCCTCATGTCGTTTCTGGTATTTTCCATCAATATAATAACTGCCAGAATTGTCTTTTTAAAATATGCATGATAAATAGCTTTGCACAGTCTGCTTTTTTTTTTTCTTCAACAAAAGCTGTCATATTTCATTACTGAACTGAACATTGCCATGCATGGTAAGGTTTGCTCTTCCGTACAGTTTTTTTTAATGCTTGGTAGTTTTATCTGGTTAGCCAGAAAAATAATTGTTCCTAATGAGTAGTTTTAATTGTCCAAAACCAATATTTCAGTTATAGTTTGACAAAAATGTCCCAAATCAGCTACTGGCTAATACAGATGGGGCTACTACTGGACTTACGCAGCCAGAGTCCTTGGCTGTACCCCATGCCAAAAAAGAGTTGTTCTACTTTAAATTAAATAGAGAACACAAGAAAGTTCTAGTTGACAAAATTTTTGCACTGGCGGCTACAGGTTTCGAATCTGCTAATTTCACTAGGGGCTACCCTAAAGCCAGTTGCTTATTTGCATAAGCTAAATGCTGACCCTGTATAGATTGCCTATAGCTTGGTGGAAAACGTTCCATCATTCTGTAGGCATATAGATATAAAGACGTACTCTTTTTTGGAGGAACTATTAGATATTTTTTTAAATCACCAACGTATGTACATGGTGTGGTCCAAAGATGTTTATATCACTCTGGGTAGCTCACATGACAGGCAAATGGTGGCCATAACAAAAACAAGTCCAATCTAGGCATTGTCTGTCTAAAGACCTCCATATGAAACTTAAATAGGCGCAGCTGGCTGCTGGTGGAGCCCTTTATATGCAAATGGGATTTTTAGTCTTACAATTAAAAGTTTCAACATCACCTCTTTGACTACTGGATATTTTCTAATGTTGACCATGTACCCAAGATCAGGCTGCCCTAATTAATTTAGGGTAGATCATGGACTGTCTGGCTTTTTAGCAGATTTGCTCTTTGTTTGATCAATTGTTTGGAACCCTCAGTAATCTTCTGAACTATTTGTGGGATATACAGAAAATTCACACAATGGGCCTTATTTATGGGATTTATTAAAGCTATCCAAGGATGGATAGGGTACACTTTCATCAGTGAACCCTAGGTAATCCAGCAAACCTGTAATAGATCTATTTAAAGTAATTTGCTTTTTTCTAGCAAATGTTTTAAATCCTAGACCAGATTCATTCCAGGTTTGCTGGATCAGCCAGCTTCAGTGATAAAAGTGTATCTTCTCTAGCCTTGGGGACCTTTATTAAATCGGGCCCAATAAGTATTTACATCATTATGCTGCAATAAAATCTTCAGCCCTACCTGAATATTATGTAGAAACTATTTTTGTGTTGCTGGCTGAATTGCTGTGCTGCTTGCTATTAAAATAGTTCCAAATGAAACATGAGTGGACTTACCTGCTAATAGATAATAAGGGCCTTAGAACCTTCAGGAAGAAATTTATTACTGATTTTTTGTGTTATTCTTAATTTTAATTTACTTACATTAGTAGTCTGGTTAGTACTTTGGCAATTTTTAAAAGGTTTAGGTCACTGACCTGGAGCAAGAATGAAGATCTGTAAAGTCATAGTAAAATCAGACATCCTTATTCTCCTGCTTGTTTTCAGCAAGGACCATTATTATGAAAGAACTATAACAAGAGGGTAAGTGTGTAAATGAGAAATTAAAATATAAAAACATCTTTATTCCTCCCTTAGGAAAGCTTTTTTTATATACCACAGTACATCACTTTTATAAATCAATTTAGGCAAAAGAGGTCATAAAAAAGTAATATTTTCAGCTCAGATGGTAGATTTTTAAAATCTCTTTGGGGATGGATATTTTTCAACATTAAAGACTTCCTGTTCAACAATTTTTGCAGAAGAAAGTTACAAATAGCTGAATACCAGGCATTGGTTGCATCAATGTAAATGTCTAAGTTTCTCTACATGTGTAAATTGTAAAAGTAAATGTTAGCACATCTGTTCTTTCATACAATACATATTAGTTTAAGGGGCCCCCATTTAATATGCCAGTCCATCAACAAGTATAAAAAAATGAAATGCCAATGCTATCTAAAAAACATTACTGCAGTGTTAAAGTCAAAAAGTTGGAATAACAGTCTGGCATAACTTATAACAACCTCCCAACTTTTTATTGACCATAAACAGTGGTAGATTTGGGCAAAAAAAGATTTGGGACCCTGTGCAGATCTGACTTGGAATCTCCCCCCTGAACTGACTTGGGCCCCCATGGCGGGCAGTGTTGACTGAGGTAGGTCCAAGATCCCACGTGCATTGGCACATTTTGCACCTCCCTATGTCTACTCTGGCCCATATATTTATCCTACATATGTTACATTTCATGCTAGCAGTATGGTATGGTTCAAAAGCTATGTTCAAGCTTTTTCAATTCTAACAGTTACCGCGGAGGTACCTGTTATGAATTCATATTTCCATGTACAAATATTTGCAACAATGCATGGGACCTATGCAATATTAGGCAGATGGTAAATATATATATATATATATATATATATATATAAATATTTATTTACCATATTACCATATATATTTATGTACCATATATATACAGGTAGTTAAGGACATCCGAAATACAGGCGCCTCCTAAATACAAACAGGGCTTCCCTGCTCACTGTGTGCACTGTGGAGGCTTGAGGGGGGCGGTTTGCATGACTTGCAAAAGAAATGCAAATCTTTTGCTAAACAGAGCTGAGGTTGTGAGTGATCTTAGGGGGGTGAGCTTTTTCTGAAGCCTCTTGTAACTCTTTTATGACCAACACAAACTATGCAGTTGTTTCTTTTTGCATATGAAAGCACAGCTTGCTCTAGAAGTTAATGAATGTCTAGGCTTCATAAAGAATTTTTTTGCTTTGTTTATGATTAACTCACAGTGAGGATTTTATACAGTAACTGACACCACGCTGCCTAATAATATTTTGAGACAAACATCTGTCCTAATTGCATTTATTAAAATAATGTGCATGTTCCGACTTTTATACAAAATTCAACTTAAGAACAAACCTAAAGTCCCTATCTCGTACGTAACCTGGGGACTACCTGTAACTAATACCTCCAGAAAGTTTTATATATATATATATATATTCTTTATATCCTTATTATTGTCATACCTCCTGTATGCTTACTCTTTTAGCTTTAAACAAATGACTCTGCTGCAGCTGAACATATTTTGTTATGTTTATTACAGTTGTGATAATCACCCCTACTGGGATATTGTCAGCATTATTGGTCTTACCCATTCCACTAATCTTACTTTCATCAAAGAAACCAGAAAATAGTCTCTGTGACACCCGATCCATAGTTCACTGCACATCTGAATGGCATAAGCAATTATAAAGAGTGCCTCTTCCCCAGGATAATTGTTAAGCATCCCAAAGCAGGCAAGCACAGAGGAACGTCAATGGTTGCAAATCTAGGGAACGATTATCTGGTTACATGTGGAGAGTGAACCTTTATATTTCAGGCACATGATTTGAATTATATTTGAAAAGTGTACTGCTTAAAAAAAAACACGTAAATTGAAAACCTGTCATACATTCTTCCTTTAAAGCACAAACTGTGAAGTTTTTTTGTATAAACAGATTTACAAGCTAAATTCTCTAATATTGCTGCATATACAGTACATACAGAAGAAATGATCTCCTGATCTGGCCAAAGACAGCAGGATCAAGAAACTGTTGTACCATGTCAGTGGTCACCTTTAATTTTGTATAAACCATTTAATGTAACAGTCAAATGACTTTTATATATTTATATAAGGTAAGTAGGCTTTGGCCAATATGGATTTCAATGCTTTTACCAAAATATCCCAATGCTTCACGAAAATTAAACCAGTATTCTTACCTTTTCTAGGGAGAACATTGGAAGACTATTCCTTGTTCTAGAAAAGTGTGTCCCAATCAAGACTTTCAATTCTCTCCTGTAAAATGTTTGTATTACCAATGGTTGATTGCACATAACATTTCTATGGAGTAATATTTATGTAGTTTATGACAGTACATTTGAATATTTGGCAAAAGTCATCAAAACAAATGTTGGGCGAAAAGTAATCTAGAAGGGACACATACACCACTTAAAACCTGCCATGGGTTCTCAGTATTCTCCCCAGATTTTTTTTAAGCTGGGCGGGAAGAAGTCGTAGGTGGGTGGTAGCCTCTGTATTGCAACATAACTTTTCAGTAACCACCCGAAAAACAGCCGGGTGGTTACCAAAAAGTGCCGAGTGATGCACTTGGCTAGAAAGGGCTAGGGAGTTCTAATCCTCCTTACCCTAACCCCATTTTTAAAAAATGTTTTGAATGTATATACACTTTTCAGGAGTTTATTTGTAGTTTGGGACCAACCTCTATAAGGCATTACATATTTGTACTTCCTCAGCTCAAAAACAGGTCCTGGATAGTGAGAAAAGAGGACTTGATTTTTGGAGGCCATTTAATATCCATTGAAACCTAATAAAAATTATAACCTAATAAACCTAATAAAAATAAAACCCTAATTTTATCTTCCACTTACCACTGCTTTCACCAACATCGCCCAAATTTATGTCAATGTTTCAAAAAAAATTAAAAAAACAAAATGAGGGTCCCAATCATATTCAGCATTCCAACTTTTCTTTGAAACGTCCATCAATTTTATTTCACTCTATTATTCATCTTTATCAGATCAGACTGGATCATGATTTTAGGTGCAATTATTTTAAATCATTCTCAACTATATAAAGACTTTCTCTGTATGTTACGTTTTGTATGACCAATGATTGTTTGCATTGGACATGTTTATGGAGGAATATTTATAGAATTTATGACTGAACATCTGGATCATAAAAATTATCAAAGAATTGGAAAACAAATTTACAAAATTGTAAAAGTATATGTGTGAGTATAAAAAGGGATTTACTGGCTTCCAACAGAAAACATACCATATTCCATGCTTAAAATCTGAAGGGATGCTTAGGCTCAAGCAAAATAAATATCAATTTTATTACACATTCATGTTGCTGTGGCAACTGACTATAATGACAAAGGCACAATGATAGCCTTTGATAATGGAAAACAGAGACATTGCAGAAGATCTTGTCTTACTTTCAGCTGGACTGCGTACATGCATATTTAAATAAATACGTTTGAAAAACATATTGTAGAATTCTACTATGATTCTCTGTATCTGATGGGGAGATTTCCTCACCATTGGTTAGAGTTTGTCCATTTCTAAGCCTATTCTGTAAAATAAGATGTTGGATGGCCTAGGCTTTGCTACAGTTTCTGTCTGCTGTAGGTATCTCCCACTGATGCCATGGATGGATGGATGATACCTGCTATTCCTGCTGTACACTGTGGTTTCTCAGTTGGCTTTTGTAGTGGCATATGAAAAGATGGGAGAAATCCTAGCATGGGGTAGCAGATATACAGCACACCTGGATGTTGCATGCTTGCATAGCAAAGGGATAGCAGAGTAGTGGAGTTTAAAGGCAAAGGTTTACTTTTCTCATGTGACCCTGTAGTATCAAAATCACTTTATACTTAGATTCCATGCAACACATTTAACATACAAATGAATGCAGCACTTTAATAATTAAACAATAATTATATTTATAATTTAAAAGCAACTAAAGTATTACCCAGGTTTGACTTCGGTATTAGCTTTTTGAAGCCCTATGATTGGGGAAGGAAGGAAAAAAACTGCAAAGCAAATATGCCTACCTATCTGTCAAATACCTGCTCCAATGTATTTTGTGGTTCTTCTGTTGGCTCATTTGTCAATTCGTAACACACATACTGGTAGGAGAAACTACAGTGTGCAGCTTGAAGAGGTAGGTATCCAGATACCAAGAAATGACTTTGACTGGGTTTGAGAAAGGGAGAACAGTTTGAGAACAGTGACGAAGGGTTAATGGTCTATCCCCATACAGTAATGCTGAGGGTGGAGAGGAGACAACACAAGTTTTCCTGAACTGTAAGTGGTGCCATTCATCTAGCATCTATGTTTGACCATAAGGCTTTATAAAAAATAGAAATGCTTTGGCAAGTAAAACATTTACCATATATCATTATTTATCCTTTTATTATTTTGGCTGTTTGCTTGAAGCTTCATAGATGAGGTGTAGGAGGTGTAGGAGGTGTAGCGGTTACATTGCTTTGCTAGCATGATTTTAAGGAATCCATTTCAAGTTTGCTGGATCACCCAGCTTTACTGATGAAAGTGTATCCTCTCCAGCCTTGGAGAGCTTTTGTAAATCAAGCCCAAAATATCCAAAAGGAGGGAAATCTCTTCTTGAAGTGTCTCTGATGTATATATCTGATCTATGATCTATGGATAGACTTTCCAACTATCCATGTTTTGATGAGAACTCAAGGGGACACATAAAAATTAATGGCAAATAATCCTCTGGTGATTGACTTGATTGATTACTTTTATGAAATGACAATGATTGAACGTCACTGTTTAGTACTTTACCAGCAGTTTAATTGCCGATTAGACCTGATCCCTCCCACAAAGACCTATAAAGATCAGCACTTAGGATAGTGGTGATCCTTATAGAAAACAATGGAGATCAGTTACGTTTTTTTTTTACATCCCGGTCGCCAGTGGTATATACAGCCTCAGTGAAAGTGAAATGGCCATGTACTCTTCTTCTAAACCAACCAGGTACTTCTATTAGGTGACTAGAGTTTCTGATGGTCATTTTTGTTGTATTACAAATTTTAGAAGCCCAATTGCCAAGGAAATGATCCTGATGTGTGTTCTATGCATTTTACATTTTTTAAGGAACACAAAAAGACAAATAAAGGGACCTCAATTGAACTTAACATAAAACAAATTCTATTATTCTGAATATGAGCTAATTTGCATCCCATCAGGTCTTTTAGCTTCAAAAACTGAGCTGTTGTGGTCAGAGATCTCAACAATAGAACCTACAGAACAGAGCAAACACTTGTCATTGCAAAAGCCGCACATCTGTTGAGTAGCAACGAATAATAATGCAGGGAATATTGGTTGCTATTTACAGTAATAGGTACTTAGACAAGGTTATATGACTAACATACAGTATTATGCTTTAATAATTGACTTGAGATACAAGTCCCTCTTTTTCTTGTTATTCAGAGACAGAAATAGGTTTAAAAATAAATAAGGCAAGATCTCAAGTAGACAAAAGTACACACTACACTGTACTGTTCAAACTGCATTTCATGTTATGGAATGACCTCGACCATTTGGTTGTACACATTCAGTTTTTAAGTGTTCATGATTCAGGGCTGTTCAATAGTATATTTGACTTTTTTACTTGTATTCCTAGAATTAATGAGCCACAGAATGTTGATCATAAAATAATATCCCAGTGCTTGTTTCGGATTAGCAGACAATATGCTCATTATTTGTCAATGGTGACTGCAATACTGTCAACTAAAAGGAGGGTTTTGTAAAGGTTAGTAAGCAACGCAAATCACCAATATCAATAAGCCAGAAGGCAAAGAAGAGTTTAGCTGCTCTGAGCTAAATGATGTACCAATGTATCATATGTAAGCTTGCAGCTTAACACCAGAAGGACATAAAAACAATAAATACAGCTCTGTTAATTAAGGATATTAATTAATTAGTTTTAATAATTCCTTAATACGTGAATACATTTTTATTTTTTGTAAGCAAATTAGGTAAGCCATTTGCAGGCTGCTGTAAAGTCCGTAAGGCAGAAAAGAAGGACACAGCACAAGGATCTAATAATGATAATAAGGGTAGGTGCTCAATGCCCAAGTTACTGGCTAACACTTATTCAGTGCTACCCCCTGAAGGTAATACAATATATAGAGTAAAAAAGAGAGTGTTTTTTGGCATACAATAGTTATATATTTCTGTATTTACATACAGTAAATAATGAACAAACAAAAAGACAACATTACAAAAATAATTTAGTCCTGGATCCTCATTACGCCATGGGATTCCCAGGACTAGGTACTTAATATAGGTCTCCTATCACTGATCAGTAATTATGTTGGTCCTATGAATCAGTAATCACAGGTGATAAACAATGCACTGGTCTTAAAACCCATGTGTTTTGTCCTTAGGCTTCCTCAGAGGTATTGAAAAGACTGTGATACTCTCACTTTGCAAATCTTAGGGCTGCATAAATAAAATAAAAGCTTCTTAAAGCCTTAAACAACACAAAATACATCTGTGTGTTTAGCTTGTGTCTGCTGTTCAGAATTAGGTGTAAACATGGGCAAAATTTAAAATGACTTTTTATGCCTGACTATTGTCATGAGAAGGAGAATCTAAATTTCTGAGTTGTTAACAGAAAAGGAATAAAGGGTAAATATTTCTAGGAGGAAGATCTTAGAGAAGGATTCCTTCATTTTAGAGATTTCCTATTTTTGTTGTGTCCACTAGACAGGAAGTAAATAGGAATCTTTCAAATGGAACTTAGATGGCAAAAAAAGAAAAATACAGCTGACTAGTTCACAACCTACTTTATTCATATCACTATGTTAGATAGCCTTTACAGGCAATCTATACTTTCAATATTATAATAATACAATAATAATAATATTACCCAGTAAGTCTTGCTGGTTAGGATCAGACATATATGGTGAGCATGTAGGTTATGCTGACAGAGGCCAGGTGTGCAGCTGGACAATGCTGAAAATCTTCCAGCAGATAACAATAACACAGCAAGTCCAATCATTTGCTGTAAAGCAGTGCAGGTGAGGCAATACATTAACTGAAATCTACAAGAAATGTGGGTAAATAAATGCAGCTATACCTGCTAATTAAGGACATATATTGTACTTTATAGTTTCCTTTTGAGATATCCAGAATTGAATTGAAATTCTATCATCTTACAGCATATTTTATAAAAGCAGTTTTTTTACAGACGCCATATTATAAAGCAGAACTAAACCAAGTGGATACTCACCTGTTACCATTCTGTTGCAGGTGCCTCTATCTACTTTTTTTTTCTCTTCCTCATTCCAATCTTAGACTATCTTGATTGGTCGGGCCAGGGTGACATAAATCCTGTACAGTCATGCGGGAGCACCCATTCCCGTCACCTGGAATGTGCCAGGTATCTATACAATCAATGCTGCAAATTTTCACAAATAGGACTGTGTTCAGACAGGTAAGAATATACAGTATATTGCACAATGGACATTGCCTGCCCATTTCTGCTATACAGCTTATCTAATATGAAATTTGTAAAGTGGAAGTTCCACTTTAAGCTGCTGCTACGATAAGGATCTGGAAAGGTAAGTCAAGGTAACAAGGCCCATAGTCATACACCAAAAGGCAAAGATCCTAGAAGATAGTCCAAGGGAGCAAAATAGTTCACGGCTTGGAGAGGACAAGCCAGAGGTTGGTCCAGGCAGCTAAATGGGAACAATAATATGATAATGAGGTCAACACTAGATACAAAGGTCTGTAGGTGCAGGGTTAGATGGAGTTGATGAGCTAATTTTCATGTTCCTTTGTGTAGTGCCCACCACTTCTGCATGGAGGAAGCCATTACTTAGTACTGGTAAGTAGGAGTCCTGGACACTGCTGACTGCTGTCACTTATACTGTAGCCTACCTAAAGCTCCAAGAGACTGGGGCGTGAGATAATTTTATATATTCACAAATGTATTATTTATTATAGGTTTGTTAGTAGGTGCCTTGATCTTGTAAGTTTAGGGTAAATGCCCCTTGGACCTTATGCTAGAACAGGCATGGCTGACCCCGATAAGTAGCAGATACCCATTCAACTCAATGACACAACTCATATGACAGCATTTATGCATAAACCTTTAAAACTGCCATCATGTGTGGATGGAGATAATGAGGGCTTGTTAAACTTCATTACACTGAAAAAAAAAATCATGTCACTACTCAAAGCTTACATTACAGATAGTGTGTGGTATGTTTAGTGAAGGTATTTAGCACAAGAATGCTTTTTTTACAGTATACCCTAGGCTTAGATTACTAGCTGAGATAAATACAGACTACATAAATGCAAAACCAGATTAAATACATCAAAAAAATTTGCAGGAAAATCAGATGGAAAAAGACTCCAAAATGTGTAATATGCTCATATTGTGTTTAAAGATTTATTGCTTTGAAAAATATCTAATCTAAGATTAAATGCGGGTCTCCAGCTGGGAACAACTTACATTAAACGAAAGGAATTAATCAGCCATGGGGAGATCAATTTGATCTACAGCAAATTATCTGGGAAAACAAAACAATGTCTAGGTGTCCATTGTTCCATCAATGAACTCCTGCAGGGTTGAATCAGTCACTAGATATTGATATGTTCCAGCTCCAGAATAACATGATAAGCATAATTTCTAATAAAAAGATCATCATGTTATGACAACTATTGTTGCAAACATTATGTGAAACCTCCTAACCAGGGTAGCTCGGACCTTCTAGCCCATCCTTTATCACCCCATCAGAACCTCCGCCTCCCCCCGACCCCCACCTGCTTACCAACCACTCCCCCCACCATTAAAAACACCAATCATGGATTTAAATTGGCTGGTAAGCAGCTGTTTATTTAACCACCGTTAAATAAAAATAACCATTCAAGTAATTAACAAACAAATATCCAATAATAAATAAATGACAAATAAATAAATACATTTTACACTTTTGCTATCAAACTTACATTAACATAACATAACACATTATTAACCACCTAGCCGGTATGCCCGTACGAAGGTCGGGCAAAAAAAAATTGCTAGGATGGTTAACCCCGTAATTTTGTCACAGCCTTACCTCCATGGTCCCGCTGTGCACATCCAGCGGGACCATGGAGGTAAGGAAATACATTTTTTATATTCATATTATCTACTAGAACCCCTGTTCGGACATATTTCTGTAAGTTACAAGTCTACAATTTAAAAAAAAAATTTCATGAAAAACAGTGGATCACTTTTGGTACAGAAATCTAGACCTGGGATTGTATAACACCAACATATTACATTGAATATAACCTAATTAGCCAACAACCTAATTCCCCCTATAACTCCTGATTATACAAAATCCGCAGTCAACAGTAATTTAACTCTTCTAACATCTCCTCCTTGGACCCTAGCCGCCCAGCACTGCCTCAGGAGCCCTAATCATCTGTTCACCATAAAGGGGGAGACCCAACCAAAGAGGATCCCCCCTGCCAAAATCCAGCACTTTACCATACACTGGATCCTTGCCTTCCAAGACCCCAACCGCTAAAACTTACCAAACCTTCAAATTATAACCGTAACAGAAGGGGTGGTTGGGCGGGAAACTTTTTTCTTCCAAAAGAGGGCCTCTCATTTCCGTCCTGCTCCTTTTAACTCTTCCTATGCCTAATCCCCTCCTACCTCACTCTCCACACAAGCACAGCCCCTCCTAGCCTTACTACATTTTATTAACCCTTAACACCCCTGGGCTAAGCCCAGCACCCTGTCATGTAGGCTCTACGCCTAATTTCTTACGGTAACGGGCCTCTCCTTCTTATACCTGGGTCAGGTTCCTATGTTTCTTAAAGTACACTGAGTTGTACATGCACATGTATGATGCCAAGGTATGCCAGGAATCCAACATTTTTTTCCTATTCTGAATTAATTTACTTTTTGCAAAACAAAAGATGACATATGGTTGGGAAAATGCTTTAAAATGCCTCCTGCTGACTAATTAAGTTTGATTGCAAAGCCAAAAAAGATATGTGCAATATATTGTCTGCTCAGCAATTTTGGTATCAATACAAGTAGTCCCCGAGTTAAGGACATCTGACATACGGTCGACTCCTAGATATGAACGGGGCTGCTCGCTTGCTCATGTGCATGGCTTATTGGGGTGAGGGGCAGTACCTGTTCCAACTTACATACAAATTCAATTTAAGAACAAACCTGCAGTCCCTATCTCATATATAACCCAGGGGCTACCTGTACTATGTTTAAGTGCTTTATAATTACCTACAAAAGGATTGAACAAAGCAGATACTGGAGTAGAAGAGTCAGGAGCCTGCTTACTATGTGACCAGCCAGAAGACACTTAATACAAAGCATTTTTTTTTTTTTACATTTTACAAAATTTAGCATAGGGGGGATGGTTAGGAGGGGAAGAAAAGATAATTGTGGGGGGTGATCCTGAACTGAAGTTGAGCTTTTATACTCCATTTAAAATGACGCATATGTTTAAAGTTTGATGCACGATAGAATAAGAAAAGTATGTAGAGTTGTTGGTGATCTGCCCATGAAGTGTTTAATGCAGGATAGAGGAAATTTGAAGGTGATGAATTCCTGCCAGGTTTTAAAAAAAAAAATCAATTAGCGGAATTGGCTTTGAAGGTGCCAGAGCATATTGGCAAACATCTTTTTGAACTGGCATCCACAATCATTTCTGACTGCACAATTATATAAACATTGTGTCACTCATCGCAGACTGCAGACAAGTGACTGTTACATGTCTACTCTTCCAGAAACTTTTGGATGCCTTTAAAGTAGTGTTTTCAAAATTAAATTAGAGTCAATAATATACGTTTGCTTATCTAGATAAATAAAGCATAAGGAATTATGCTCATATTAAGTCTCATAATATGGATTATTCCTCTGGTAATTTGTGCACACAACCAGGCACATGAAGGTGTTTGTGCTCAGACCCAAGAAGCATATATACAATATTGACAGAGGGGTGTGATCAAATAAAAGATTACCCAGTAGGTGGTCATAAAATATAGATCTGTTCTGACCTTACTTAGAAAAACACTTGGCTATGGGAGTACACAAATGTGAATGCTCAGAATGGCTGAAAGTTCTTTACATTAATGCTTATGAATAAGGGAGTGGAAAAGGGGCCAGACACTACTAGCACCATGTGGGATAATCTACCACAGGACACACTGCAGTAATGTAGAGATTTGACATGAGGGCAGACACAAACCTCCAACATCCCTGGAAGTGTTGAATTCTGAAGACTTTGCAGAAAGGTGTTGTGATGGAGCAGAAATTTGCCACGTTCACACTTGTGGTTACAAACCATGCAGCAATCTGCCTAGGTGCATAGCAAACTGCTGCAATGTGCCCAGGAATGGCAAACTGCACTGTAGGATAACACATTTGCAGCCATTGACCTTGCGTTTGTGGGGCAGAAGAGGAAAAGAAACTGCATGACCAGAAACAACATGTCGCTTCCAGGAGCTGTGCCGCAACCCCACTGCAACTGCAGTCTCCTGCACAAAATGGTTCCCAACTGTTCCCATTCAGAGTATGATTAAGCCTGCTGCACAAAACTGCAGTCCACCCCAAGTATGGAAGTCAAAAGGTACAAGACTCAACCGTCGGAATGGGTGAGTATAATAACTCTCCTTTTGGAAAGATCCACCATTACCATTTTTTGTCTTGACAGGGTCCCTTTAAATGATATAATCATTTTTATTATACAATGTTAACCAGAAACAAACAACAAATAAACTGATCTCACAGACTGCTTATATAGTGAATATTGCAAGCCAGGATTGTCTAGCACACAGAAGATCCTTGTTTCCTCACGACAGAATGAATGGACCCTATCGTCACCAGCGTATTGGTATTCAGTGACATTCACCAGCCCAGCAGACAGTGGTGTCTGGGAGGAACACAATGGAGCACTGCATATGTCAAGGAGATGGATTACATCTGCAGTGTCTGAATTCCAAGCCACGCTTTCTGCCAGCAGCAGATTCACCTCACCTTAATAGTGATGAATCTGAAGGCTTCAAAGAGAGGGCTGGGTAAAAATGTGCTAATATGTTCCAATTATAATTTAATGAGCATAAGCACTGAAATAAGAGGAGCTGTTCAAAGGGATGCCGAAAAAAAAGAAATTGCAAAGAGAGAGTCAACTCCAAAGTGAATATTGTAGAGATATTATTAATTGCCTCTTCATGAGCTATTTCACCTTAATTTTCTGTATCATGTAGTAAGTATCACAATCAACCTTAATTGCTCCCAAGTAAATGTTTAACATGCCGCCTTAGCACCAATTCAATAAAATGTAAATTAGCATTTCACCGATGCAATCAGTTTTATTAAAGAGACCTTCCACCTACAAATTATTATTTACTGTTTGAAATGTGCTTTACAGTGCCATCAGCTTCTATAGCTTTGTACAGCAACAGATATTTAAACAAGCAAATAGTAAGTCTTCATTCAAACACTGGCTACAGATATGAGAGATATACTTAAATATGTGACACATGGACCTGAAATAGTGTGATTTTCCCCATACATTAAATTAACAAAATGCAGATTTGTCAGATTTGGGGTTCTGGATGGGTTCCCAATAAGGAGTGCCAATGTTTAGAAACTCAATAGGAGTTATTCCCCAGTTTATTTAAATCTTAGATGAGATCTATTTACTGATGTTATGCTCCGAGGCCAACTCAAAGATTGCCAAATTGTTATAATTAGACATTGTACTGTAAAGAAAACAGCCTACAAGTGAATTGTCCAGGACTGGATCATCTAGCAAACACAACCCAAGAGCTAGTTGATGTTAAAAAAGAACTAGAATTCCACTTTGACGAGCAACCAGGCAGGTCTTGTGTAAGGCCCTGCTCAGCACCAGTACTCACCAGATGCCAGTTCCCCAATCAAACGAAGCAGTCTTCACCTTTAGCTAGCCCCCGCTCAGCCTTGGGAGACTGATTGCATCTCCTAGCATATAGTTGCCCCCAGGACCTACGAGGGGGTGCTGAGAAGTTCCTGAGTGTGGGGGCAAATGACAGCCTAATGTCTTGTATGTAACTGTGCAAATATCAGGTCTTTGCGATTCTTAAAATTGTTTTTTCCTTTAGTGAGGCAGAGGCATAAGCAAGTTTTACGTAGTTGGAATTACAATGTGCAAAGGTGGCATCTGGGAATGGGATTGCAGCGGATCAGAGGTCCACAGATAACCAGTACAAGAACTACATGGCAAATCCAGAGTGCACAGCCAAAGTTATACATAGCAATCAGTCCACCAAACGAGGTACATAGGGAGTAGGCACAATCAGAGTCGGGGTCACAGGTAGAGGTCAGTTCAGGCTGCGTATAATCGATCGGTCAAGAACAGGCAATAGTCAGCAACAGTAATTAACACGAGAAACTCTCCAGCACAGATTAGCCCAGCTAAACGCAACAACAGGCACAGATCTCTGGGCACAGAGAGGCTATTAAGCCCCAGCAGCTATTGGCAGTACAGGAGCACTAATCCGCTCCTAAAATCCCCTTCAGCTTTGCACAGCCTCAGAGTGTGTGCTGGGGATGCTGAGAAAGTACATTTCAAGCTACACGGCTAAAGGGAACCAGCAGATGCTGCTATTTCCTTACTACTGCAAGTGACACCGCTGGACAGAATAAATAGGAAGAGATATTGTGGTGGCGCACATCACAGGATTACTGGCCCCTTAAGCCTCTCCTTGTAAGGCAGTTACGAAACTGGAATCAGGCAGATTCTGCAAATAAAACCTGCCTAGTCACAATTTTTTCATTTTTGATGCATTTACAGTTAGAACAATATTGTAATTGAATTGCATGGGAGGTGTACCAAGAAAAAGTCTTTGCTGTCCAAGCAGAACATTAGAACATGACTACAGCCCTCGTTTCAACATATAGGCAAACATCAGGCGTTATAAAAAGATGTCCCATGGAAAGAAATACAGTAGTTGTTTAGCCACAGTAAAGGTGGACATATTTGGTGCAAAGACAGCATTTGGGGAGAAGAAGCTCATCCAAACTGAATTATGAAGAATAATAGTGAATATATCATGGCTTGGGGTATATTTGCTGCTTCTAGGCATGGGCAGTTATCAAGTGCCTAATGGCTATCCATGATCTGTACCCCCCTCAGTAGCTGCCAGGGGAGGAATGATAAGGAATGTTATAGACAGTCAACTTGAGTTCTTAAGAACTTCCACATGAGTGAGACTTCAACAGGTAAAATACATGTAGTATGTTAAATGCATATATAATATGATAAAGAAATTATTTTTGTGATGCATTTATATATTTACTAATAAATAAGAAAGGGACCACTTAGACCCACAGTGTAACATGGCTCACTGGTGCTGTGCAGCTGGGAGAGGCAAGCTGCACCATGGGTAACCAGATTTGCCTGTGGTTGAGCCTGTGGTCTAAAATGTCCCTAAATGTATTTAAACACAATTATATTACTTAATATAAGCATTTCTGGCAAGGAAAATATTACCAAAAGGACTGAATAGAGGCACAATCTCATCTTGCTGCTCCTTCACTGTCCCGGCTGAAAGTAGAGAGATGACCTATCTGTTTTGCTTTGACTGTAAAACTGGAAAGACAGATCGTAGGCTAGGACCCTGCCCCAAAAAGTTTACATTTTAAGAGGTCGGGAAAGTATTTTAGCAAATTCAAGCTCCAGTGCATTGCCTTTAAATCCCTCAACAGTTCCTGTCCTACTTGTGTTTCTGACCAGACAGAAAAAAAAAACCCTAGCCGCTCTCTTTGTTTCTTCAATGACCTACCAATGACTTCCTCTCTCATAACCTTGTCACACGACTTCAAACTTTTCTAGGGCTGTCCTGACTCTATAGAATGGTCTTCCTCGTCCTGTTCTGCTTGCTACAACTTTCTGCTTTTAAACCCATCTTTTAGCATTCACCTACCTACCTTCTTCCATCTCTTAAACCCTTACTACTTATCCACCAATCCATATTCCCCTCCTATTGTGTGCTACACCTCCCTTCCTCTTAGATTGTAAGCTCTTTTGAGGAGGGCCCCTTCCTTCTTCATTAACATTATTTTTTTTTCTTATTTGAAAGTTAATTATGAAACATACAGAACATATTAGCTGAAAATTAAACATAAATACTATAATTCTCATACAAATGTTATTACATTTTAAGTGTGTTGTCTCTTCTCACAGCAGTATTATCTGCACAGGACTATACTTAACTCTTGTTTTTTATTACAATAATGGAAGTATTGCTAGTTTTACTTGGATTACACCTATATTCATCAGAATGACTGGGACATATATAATGAATGGGCTATTGTAGTCTTTTCACTCTCAACCTTACCATTTATGTTTTAATATCCAGTTTTCTTAAGGCTAGCATTAGAAATGATTAGCTTCACCCACTGTATCCAGTGCCAATATATTGCTCAGAACAATTTACAGAGAATAACAGGGAACAAATATCATCAGTCCCTGTGCATGAAGAGCCTCACATTTGATGCCTATACAATCCTGGGCAATTTTGTGGGAGAGGGAATCAGTAAACAAGATGCTTAAGAATTGTGGAAGGAAACATAAGAAAGAAAAGGAAGAATATATAAAGTCAAGCCAAACAGTATCCAAAGTGGGATGTGAAATCAGGACTGAGTTGCAAGACAAATATATAAGGGTTCATTCTTTAGTAAAAGACCAAAGACAGATTTTGTTGCCATATTCATTAGTCCAGAAGTTTTCCTAGCCGTACATTTTTCTGCAGCTAGACGTCCTCAGTCTAATGGCCAATATAAGCTAACCAAATTTTTTCTCAAAGACTATGGGCCTGATTTATTAAAGCTCTCTAAGGCTAGAGAAAAAACATTTTCATCAGTGAAGCTGAGTGATCCAGCAAATATGGAATAGATTTCTTAAACGTAATTTGCTTTTCGCTAGCAAATGTTTTGAATCCTGCACCAGATTTATTCCAGGTTTGCTGGATCACCCAGCTTCACTGATGAAAGTGTACAGTGGTACCTCTGCTAACGAATGGCCCTGCTAACATTTTATTTTTTACTGTTTATGGGACTCGGCTAACAAATAAAGCAGGAAGTAGGGCCCTAGATAACATTCTGCATGAGGAATGTACAGTACTTCCTGTATACTGTATCAGAAAGTGACAGAGAGACATTGCTTTGACCAATATAGAAAGGGGTTTTCTGAGTGCTACAGAGAGAAACTGTTCTCATACTAGTGTCAGTACAGTGCACGCGCCATGTGGCTGTGAATTTGAGAGGTAGGTGTGATTTATTTATTGCGAACGGGGCTTCCCTGCTGCTTGTGTGCAGGGTGGAGGCTTGCATGGGGGCGGTTTGCATGACTTGCAGAAGAAATCTTTTGCTAAACACAGCAGAGGTTGTGGGTGATTTTAGGTACTGAGCTCTTCTCAAACATCTTGTAACTATTTAATGACCAAGACAAACTCTGCAGTTGTTTCTTTTTGCATATTAAAGCACAGCTTGCTTCAGAAGTTAATGAATGTCTAGGCTCCATAAAGTTTTCTTTTTGCTTTGTTTGTGATTACCTCACATAGTTTATGACTTTTTATATTGTGATTTTTACTATATTTATAAAACCTGACTTAAATATATAATTGTGGGCAGCACCCAAAACGAATTAAATGATTTTCTATCGAAACCTATGGGAAATCATGTTTCGGCTAACAAGTGTGATTCCGGAACTAATTATCTTTGTTAGTCGAGGTATCACTGTATCCTCTCCAGCCTTGGGAATCAGGCTCTATGACTGATCAGTGCAGCTGTGAACTTGCTTTTGTTTGTTCTTCTATTAGAATATGCCTTGTTAGCACATAAGCTTGCTCATAGCAAGGCTAAGCCTACTATGGCCCTTGTACTGCTTCTTTTTCTAACACATAAGTTTAACTATGTGGGAAACTGCAGGAGGTGGACATCAGAATAAATATATAAACATTTATTATAATGAATACAGAGATGATTTAGTTCACAAATGTTCTGCTGATGACTCCTGATCGGCGAAATACGTCAAGAGTGGTATTGTTTGTTCTGATGATAACAAGAAATAGATTTTCATGCTCATGTTAATCTGATATTATTGAAATGATTATAATGAATTGCCTGGTTTTTAGGCCTTTTACTTCCCAATGGTTCTGTTTGATCATTCTCTGTCCTCAATTTCAACAGTCTGCTCCAAGGTTTGTAAATGAATCTCTGAAAATTTCTGTCCAATAAATATTTTATTCTGCCATTTGATTAACCTAAAGACCTACTGATCTGGTCTATGAATCACTTGAAATGACTCACCTGCAAACTTTCCTGGACTCCAGGATATACCAGACCTATAGGAACTTGGAAAAGGTGGAGCAGCTTGTATGTGTCCCCATTACACCCCCAAAATTCTGACTGCTATTCAGCATGGAGGCTCTGCTGTTTCAGTAACAGTAGGATCAAAGTTGATGTTTAATTACCTTTTTACAAACAAAGAAATAAAAAAATATTAGTCAGAAAATGTCTACAGTTTTTTATACTGAACCTTGGACCTGTAGGGCACAAATTAGGACCTGATGAACCTTGTTTTATAGGTCAGCCTCGCTATAGTTTGCAAACACTGTGATCTAATTCATTTTCAGATAATTTCTATTAGTAGACCGCCTGTGGTTGTTTGTATGTAGAGAAAAATTTGAATGCTGGTTAGGAATCAGAAGCCATCATTGGGCCTAATTGATTAAAACTCTTTAAAATGGGAGAAGATAGACTATCATGGGAGAACTTAGGTGACTGAGTTTTAAAACTCAATTAAAAATGAGTTGCTATTAAATGGCAAATGTTTTCAGTCCTGGACCAAATCCATTAAAGGTTCTACCATGATCCTTTCTAATATTGAAACACTTTAATAAATCAGGCCCAATTTTTTACTTCCTGCCCTGTAAATTACTATTCTCAGTTATTGCCTCTATAGAAATAG
>NC_092858.1:159061074-159105935 GCF_032062135.1 Pyxicephalus adspersus | reverse complement strand
GAAACGGGTTGGATTATCAGAACTAATTTCAACATCTCAATGATATACACAACTGTTTGGTGCTATGTACTGAGCACTTTTATGGAATTTCCATCCACTGTTTTTATGGCTTGTATTTAATAAAGGACTGTTTTTTTATATTTGAGCCGATTTTGTGACAGGTACTAAACTGCCTTTAAAGTCCCACAAATATACCTACCTTTCTATGTACTCAAGAATGTAGGGATGTTGGCAGTATATTTCTATTGGTTTGAGTTCAGACAACCCATTAGATAAATTCAATGAAATAACTTATTTAAGAACAAATCATATTAAAACAAAAATTGTCTAAGTAATTTAAATTTTTCATATAAGTGAATTCTGTTCTGTTAAAACTGGTTTATTCCACAGGCTATTATTTAACATTCACCTGCACAAGACCCCAATGCTAATTGGTAATGTACATTATCACTGATATATATATATATATATATATATACACATATATATACACACACACACACATATATTACATTACATTACATTACAATATTTTTTTTCCATTCTCTTGACATAAATTATTTTGGTAGTCAAATTAGTTACAAAGTTATAGTGAACTATCACCTAGTTACGTATTGCATCATACTTATGCTAAATTTGGCACAACCATGTAAAAAACCTCTAGTCATTAACAGGAAAATACATTTTTTTTGTTTTTAATGAGCTAATTTATTTTTGTACATATTTCTACACAAAATCAGAAACAATTCTTTAGGAGCCTATTTGGATAGTGAGATTTTACCATTGCCATCCAACTAGCAGTAGACTTCAAGGAGTGTTATGCTAATATTCTAAGCTTACTTTTTAATGCCTGGCTAATCGACTTGGCCGAGCAGAAACCATTGCAGATGGAATTCTAACCATGAAATAACAGGCCTGACACTTCACATTTTCATAATGAAAACTTGTCCTCACCAATATATTAAAGCAAAATAATAATTAGTATATTCTGAACAAAAGCAAAGGCTCTGTGTAGACAACCATGTTAGAGGACAAATGTCACTTTTTTTCCAACCATGATAAAATGAAAACCCTTGTTATGTTGTCAAGCCGAGGTCCCAGACAATGCCCGTGCTAACCTATAATCAGACTGTTTTACTTTCCTTACTGTCATTTCTCTAATTATAGAATTAAGGAAAAGGATCTTCTCAAGCATAAAATATAAAGGAAAATCTCCCGCTGAACTGATAGCAAAGCCAGAACAAATATATAAGCTTAAATGTAGCCCAATATTGCAAAGAAGAAAAACATTATTGTTATTATTACTTTATTTTACAAATAATAATTAGGAATCATTATATTTAGTGGCACATCAATTAAATGTAACTTACTGCTCTAATATAAATGTTTAATTTTTACTTGACATCCCTGGTATTTTATGTTAGCATTAAAAAGTCTAATCTAAACCCATTGTATACATTGCAGATTGATCTTAAATGTAATGGCTGCATTAGTGTTCTTTTCTCAGGTGTGTCGATCCAGCCACATTATACTGTCATAGGCTGCTAATGCTAACTTACTGTACTGTATCGTCGAGGGAACAACATTGTCAGAAAAAAAAATGTTTGTTAGGACCATGGACCCCTCTCGTCCACATTTGTGGAAAAAAATAAAATCACATGGGCTCAGAATCCCTATTTAATGCATAGCGCTGCATAATTTGTTGGTGCCTTATACTGTGTGTATATATATATATATATATATATATCCTCTGGCTCTCTCTTTAGCCTGGAACACTCTGGCTCTCTCTTCAGCCTGGAACACTCTGGCTCTCTCTTCAGCCTGGAAGCCTCTGGCTCTCTCTCAGCCTGGAATCTACTCTGGCTTTCTCTCAGCCTGGAATCCACTCTGTCTCTCTCTCAGCCTGGAATCTACTCTGGCTCTCTCTCAGCCTGGAACCCACTTCGGCTCATTTCTCAGCCTCTTGCTGATCACTTCCCTCAGCCTCAGTGCACATATCACAGTCAGGATTGGGTTGGGCCAAGGAACCCACCCTTTCACTCCCTTGGCTGGCTCCAGGGCCCTAAAGAACCTGATGTCTTCTTAAAAACCTTATACGCCAAGAATCACTTTCTTTCCCTGAAGCCACTAACACTTTTCCTAACACTTTTGGGACACTCTGTCACAATATGTATATATTATATATTTATATATACTGTTTATTATTAATATAATTATCATTATATTACAATTATATTATTTTAATTATCAATACTAATAATAATAACAATGATAATGTTTTGTACTTTGAGATTTTGTGCATTATTGTTGGTCACCCGTTGATTGGCACTTTGTCCTAATATAGAGTGTAACAAATTATATTAATGTCCCAGAGAGCAAGAGTTTGTTTTACTCTTTACATGAAGACACAACACCATCTAGTTGTGTGACCAAAGCATAAGCAAATGTTCCTTTTTTATTGGTATTCATGTAAAAAAAAATGTGGTTTATACTCAAGTATAGTATGGTAGAACTTGGTTTTTCATAGACTTCTATTTTTAATTTTATTTAAACCCAAATACTAAAATTCCATATAATGTATTTAACCTATTTTGAAAGTACTTCAAACACCCCCCTTGCAAACTTTTCCAATGAAGACTACAGTCAGCTATGCTAACACACATTGCACATGCATGTTTTATTGCCCCATCTAGAAATCCACCTTGAGAAGTGATTGGCAAAAAAAAAGATCAATGAAAGTATTTATTCCTAAACATAATAATAATTATGATATGTAGGGCTTATTTCACACAGCTAGAATAAGGACTGTTTAAAAAGTAATTTATTTCCAGCTGACAATAATTTAGAAATTACAGTAACGTGTATGAAAAAAAACAATCCTGTCTTTGTGTATAGTTATTTTATAGATGGCCATATTATACCAGCTTACCTAATATTATTTATAATGTTAATATTACAATTTATTCTTTAATAAAATTACTATGGAGCAGTTAGAGGTGAGCAGAACAAAAAGAGTCCAGAAACAGTATTTGGAAATTGCTAGTTGAAATACTGATTTTTTTTTAAAGGTTTAAAACATTTATTTTTGGTACAAAGAAAAACTAGAAATGGCAACTTGGAACCTTGGACAGCATGGGATTTGTCTGAATTTGTTTTTCTGTTCTGTTCACTTCACTTATTGTGCTGAGAAAACAAGCAAATGTTAATGTCACAATGGGAAAAAATTGCACATGTGTAACAGGAATTACTTGCTGTGATTTCACTTGTTTAACATTCTGTTCCAAAGCTTGTTTCCCAAAATCACTTTCCCTCCAAGTAAACTTTCCCTAAACAATTAGCAGCAAGCAGAAATTGTCACCTTGCGTAGCCATACACCTTGTTTTATAGAGGGTGGTGCTAACATTAGAAAGCAACAACCTTTCATTGGATTGGGGGAACTTTTTTCTACATGTTGGATATCCAAACTCATTCAAAGATTCAAACTTCCAATCCAAAGCTGAAATAGCTGAAATCCAAATTAGAGTCCACCCCAATGGGAATTATCTGACCACCACTATTATTAATATTATCATATATTTCCTTGCTCCGGTAAAAGGTTAATATCTATGTAACAACTCCTCATATCGAGCACAGTGAAAGTTGTGAGAATGAGCCTAGAGAGGGCAAACCAGCAAAAGCCAAGCATACAAATGCATAAGCTTGTAAGAAGGAGCTTTGTGAATACTGTAAGTTTCCCAGGAGCAATATCGCTTTAGACTCCTGTTTAGACTTTTATGAAGCGAGTCATATGTACAACAGACATCTCTAGAGACATGTAAATCAGACAGAGAGACCGAGAGAAGAATGTGATTTAACCGCCAGCGCTCACCTCAGAGAGAGCACTGGAGTAAATAATGTATACCAACAAGCTTATATTGATAAGATGAACTTTTCAGACACCCTTTCTAGGTGTTAGCTTGAAGCTGACACAACAGCACACAATGTTAACCAAGTGAGAAGTAGAATTCACACCCACCCATGGGCTAGAGAGAAAAAACAGCAATTTCCCTTTATGTGTTGCTATTTTATTATTATTTTTTCTATAATACTGATGTAGAGTTTTTTAAGTTGATGATTTTTATTTTTAAATTCCCATAATGAACACGTTGACCATGATGTGCATTTTAAATAAAAGTGCAGGTGTAGTTTAACATATTTGTTTGGTATTATTTAACTTAGCCAAGCCTCCCATAAACTCAAGCATTATCTAACTGCCCCTGGGGTGAGGAGTCTGTGGAGCTCTGCAGTGTTTCATAAATTCAAATTTATATATAAAAAAAAATGGAGAGGAAAAGGCCAGACTAACTAATACAAGTAGTCCCCGGGTTACATACAAGATAGGGATTGTAGGTTTGTTCTTAAGTTGAATTTGTATGTAAGTTGGAACAGGTACATTATTTTAATAAATGCAATTAGGACAGATGTTTGTCTCAAAAAAGTAGTAGGCAGCGTGGTGTCAGTTACTGTATAAAATCCTCACCGTGAGTTACTCACACACAATGAAAAAAAACTTTATGGAGCCTAGACATTATTTAACTTCTGGAGCAAGCTGTGCTTTGATATGCGAAAACAAAACTGCTGCAGAGTTTGTCATTGTCATTAAAGAGTTACAGGATGTTACAGATCAGCAAAAGATTTCTTATGCAAGTCATGCGAACTGCCCATTCCCCCCATCAAGTTCCTGTCCTGCACACAAACAAGCAGGGAAGCCCTATTCGTATCTATGAGCAGTCCGTATGTTGGATGTCCTTAACTTGAGGACTGCCTGTATTTTAGGCAGATTAATGGCAATTGGGACAAATGTTTTGAACCAAAATTTTAGTTCCCTTTAGCAGAATATAACTATCTGTCCCCTGCCAGTCTAGAACACTACAATTTTGGTATTAGGCAGGGCTTATTTGCAAAAAGCATTCTTACCTGTCTGATCTCTGTCTCCTCAGCTCAGTGTTGCTTGCAGGGATTTGTGGCACATCCTGGCTTCCCCTGCAGGTCCTAGGACTGAATGAACTAAATCCTGCACAGGTCTTATGTTATCCCAGCCAGCCAATCAAGGTAGCCAGACATCAGAACAAGAAAGAGAAGAAAGATGAAGATGGTGAATAGTAAATTATGGTGAATTTTTTATGTACATTGTAAGTTTCTCATAGTATTCATTGGAAGCTGCAGCATGTCACATAACGCCTACCTCATTTTCTGTTACAAGGATATCCAGCGTCATCTGGCCCTCTTTTTCCCCAGCATTGCTGTCCCTGGCCCTTTCATTCATTTGGTTGCAGTATTTTTTTTTTTAATAGAGGGGCTGACACTTTTGCCTTTGCAGCCCTGGGTCCCAGGTTTAAGTGTTGGTCAGTGTCTGCAATGAGTTTTTATGTCCTCCGTGTGCTTGATGGGTTTCCTCTGGGTACTCCATTTTTCCTCCCACATCCCAAAGACATGCAGCTAGGTTAATTGGCTTTGCTTCAAATTGGCTTTAGACTGTATTAACGGCATATGACTATGGTAGGGCCATTAAATTGTGAGCCCTTTTAAAAGGAAAGTTAGTAGCCTATAGCAATATAGGTTAGTACCATATATTGGATTTATTGGAAATTGGGGATGTGGCATTGATTATTTATCATACCATTGGACTCTCTTGATTTTTGTTACAATATCTATACTGGGCTTTCTTTTGCCAAATATTGTTTTGTAAAATTTATTTTATTGTAAACTTTATTATATTACTATAAATATTTATTATATTACTATAAATATTATGAAAACTAAAGACACAAGGACTTAAAAAGGGGAGTTTATTACGTTTTAGTAAAAAGTAGTTTTTACTGTAAATACAAATATACATTTTCCTTTCTTTTTATTTTCCTATATGGATAAAACAGAATCAGACATCCCTAAAAAAATCCCTCCTGGGAATATTACACGGGCATGTGTTTCAATATCAATAAATGTTTGAGGGAAAGAAAAGCCTGTAGCCATCAAAAGCAGGGAATAGGCAGAGAGTCGTTGAGCTGGGTTGAAGGGGCATATGAAGAGCATATGAAGTGTTAAAGGCAATGGCAGGAGAATGAGAGGTAGTCAGCCAGTGATTGGAAGTTGAAAAGAGGGGTGGAGAGTGCATATGTTAAAAGGGGTAGTGAGGGTGGGTGAGGGTCAGTGTTCTAAGTGCCCAAGAACAGTTTTCCCACTCACCTTTTAGGGAGATGAAGGGGACAGTGTGGGATTGGTCGTTGGAAGGGAGGGGGCAACTTGGTGTTGCCATTATTTGGTGGAAGATTCATCGTAGGTGTGAGGATCTCAGTAATGAAGAGGAGGTACGACGTTCCACTCAAGATGGAGGATTGATGACAAGTTGATCAATATGTTTTGGATAAGGTTCCTAAGTCAGTGGGGTGCAGCTAGGAGCATGTGAAGTGGGTGGAAGCAACTCTGGGTGTTGTAGTAAGAAAAGGGGGGTCTTTGAGGAACTGCAATCAAAAATGTTCAGGGGTATTTTGTAACCTAGTTATTTTTTATTTGTTATGGCGTGATTTGGAACAGTGGTTTTATATGTGTGGTATATAGGTAATATATGTTATATTTATATGAATATGTAATATATATTATATTTATATGAATATGTGCTAAGTTACCTGTTAAATGTAAATAAATGGCCATCCAGCTATTTGACCCCCAAGGAATTATTCTTATAATTACACAGTATTTATATAGCACCAAGATATAACACAGCACAGTTTATAGTCATGTCACTAGCTGTCCCTTAGAGGGGCTTACAATCTTATTGCGGCACATGAGATTCCACACTCACGTCAGATTCCCTGTTTTATAAATAGAGCCCTATTTGTTAAAAAAGGGGTATTTTGCTCACAATTGCACATTTTCTAGTTTCTACTTTTAAAATAAACACCAAACAAAAACAAAAAAAAAATCAGGGTCAAAATCAAAAATAGCAGAAAATAATAACTAAAGTCAAAAGGGGAGGGAGGAATTCATTACCATCAGTTAGGGTTCAGAAACGTTTAATAGAATTAAATAGAAAAAATGTTCTATTTAAAAAAAATATACATAAGGGCCATTTGTAGCACCTGTCAGCTGCTTTAGGTAAACCTTGGCTTCACTGAATGATCACTACATGCAGCAATGCCTTGCATTTAGCAAGAAGCACTTACCGGCATGTGTGTGTGTGCACTGCACCTATTCAGAACTACAGACATATTTACATCATTTCAGTGTGTCATCATACCACCTGGCTGACAAAAGAATGCTTTGCAGAACAATTAAAATATAAGTGTCACTCTCTGGAACATTCAGGACCGCCTACTATTGACAGCAAAGAACAAGAGGAAGGACCAGGTTTGTTTTGTGATTGACTGGAAGAAACAATAAACATGCCTGAAACTTTTCATTGGAAGCCAGCTTCACAAGCATAAAAAAAATCTGTGCCTACAAATGCTTTGAAAACACATTTTGCATTCACAAACAGTTTTTAAACATTATTGTTCACTTTTAATGTTTATCATATAATATAAGCTGAAAACATGGGTAGAAAACTGGAGGTACTGTACTGCCCTAGTGTTTTAATTCCGTCCGTATTTCCACGCAAAACAAAAAACGTTACATTTTTTTGCATGGAAATTTATTTTACATTGTAAGCCTATAATTCTTAGGCATAACTCACAAAAATATGTCCAATATTTAATAAATTTAATAATAAACCTAAATTAAAAAAAAATCTGTTCTCTAAATCTTTAAAAAAAATAGTGATGTAATAACTGTACAATAGCATATATATATATATATATATATATATATAATTATGTATATAATATATCAAGATTTCTTTGTATTGGACCCAATACAGGTATTTTGTATTGAATCCAATACAAAATTATTATATACCGACGCATGCACCAACCTCACTGGGAAATCCCAGAGGTCGTCTCTGCTTTTGCCAGCTGGAGATCGGAGGGAGAAGACATGTCCTTAAGACCTGCGGGGACCAGCAGGACGCTGGGGGATGATAACGGAACAAGGTAGGTGTTTTTTTTTAATCTTTTTAGCGACCCCGAGTGTGACTCAGGATTACCGTTTTTTCATGGAAAATCCACCCCGAGTCACACTCGGGATTACTGCTGGGGGGGCTAACTGATTTTTAATGGGTAGCACTGAGTAATATTTTTGTGCTATATAAATACTGGTATAATGATAAAAATAATGGGTATGTTTTTTAGGAGATGCTGTATGTGCTGAGTTTTGGTATTGACACAACAATACTACTTCCATGTATGCTGTTCTGTCGTATAACATGACCTGTTGATACAGCACCACTGGCACTTGACACAATGACAGGAGCTCTGCCCAGGTGGGCAGAGCTTCTGTCATTATGCAATCAATCCAGCTGTCATTTTATGACCACATTATACTGACAGGTATAGTATTGTATATGATTTTGAACACTGACTTCCAAAATACAGGAAGAACAACAAACAGAAGGGTTTTTTGGCATATAATGTTTTGTATTAGTGATATTTTCTCATAAAACAATGCATAATGGTTCTAGATCCCAACAAATGCATCGGGTATCACGGTTGCCACGTATGCGATCAAACAATATAAACCATTTCTATGATTTGATTGGTTGGACCTTTGTAAAAATATCAGTAGATGGCTATTGTATAGAGCAGTTGTGTCAAACTCAAATACACAGAGGTCCAAAATTAAAAACTTAGAGAAAGTTGCAGGCCAACCTTGAAATTGATTGAAAAAATTGAGGAAATTTTTCCTTCTCATTAGATATAAACCCTTTTCTCTATGAAAACAAAGAGGTTTTGCTTCACATTCAATCTGGAACAAGCTTATAATAGAGAAAGAGGCATAACATTTTTTTAATTTAATTTAGGAAAAAATCTTATGCCTATTTTTCTATTTGTATACTTCTGAATAAAATTTCACTGGTAACCTTTTTGCAGAGGCTAACAATAATAATAACAATATTTTTCTATGAAAATCTAACCATTTAAGTCCATGCCTTGGAGTAGCAAGGAAAAGTACAGCTGGAGGGGAGTGCTGGAAATGCCAGAAATGGCCAATGCGGAGCTAAATCCTATGAGTGGCCCGCTGCTGGAACTCCCTCTCCATTGAAATAGCACTTCTACTAAAATTTACGACAATATTTGCGTCTATAAAATAGTCCAAAGCGGGGCCACGCATAGGCAGAGAGCCCGCCTGTCTATAAACACGAGTGATATCAGGAATTGTTGTAGAGGCGCTATTTCAATGCAGTGGTGGGCCAGCTGCAGTTCATATTTTGGATTCTTTTGGGGGCCAAAAAACAAGGATGTTGGGGGCCAGATTTGGCCCACGGGCCAGAGTTTGACATCCCTGGTATAGAGCCTTTAAGGGCCAAAATATTTTTAGTTCTGATCTGAGAATTGTTAAGATCTAGACCCATTATGCATTGTTTTATGAGGAAATATATTTAATACAATACATTATTTGCCCAAAAACCTTTCTGTTTGTTGTTTTTCTTGTATTAGACTGTTCTGGGTTGGCAAATGCCCCATGAGGGCTTTACTCTTTTAATTTGAACATATTCTTCACCACCACATATATATTTGTTTTTGTTAAATTCACTGACTAAGTTCTGATTTGAGCTTAGAAAAAGTGATATCCTGTTTGGAATGAAGTCAACTGGATTTCTCGGAGCATCTCATGCCACCATCTAGCACCTACCACACTGGCTGGGCAAAATGATTTGCAGTCTGACAATTAAATTCAAGTTCCAGCAGAGTAGTACCCTCTCTCTAAAACTGCAATACCTTTAATTTCACAGTTGGGCAGGAGGTCACTGTGCCCAATGAGCGTGGCTGGTGTTGGCTGGTAGCTTAGAAAAAAAAGCCCCTGCAAAGCCCCTGGCCAGGGGGCCAGGTGCCACACTTGGCAGCTGTGATATCCTAGGTAATGACCTTAGACAGCCTAGCCAAAAATCAAGCCCTGCCTGCAATACAGGGACACCCTATAGCATACAACAAAGACAGAACAATTTATAAGAATTTACATATCTTTATTAAAATGTAATTTCTGAAAATACTTTCATTTCTATCTAGATGAGTTGTTATTTAATAAACTGCAGTTATCCCATTAACTTGCAGAGCTGTATGATAGATCCATGGGGTGAATGGCTGTGTTACTTTCCTTTACAAGACGTAGAATATTGTGAACTTGCCATTGTAGTTTTATACACTTCACAGTAGGTCAATTCTAAACACAAATTTTAGGCATTGTGTTCACCTCTTGATAACAGAACACAGTCATTTTGAAAATGTGAAATAATTTGGCCACAGAATGTGTCTGGATGAATAACACGGCTTGTTCTGTAAAGAAAATAAAGTATTGCCAAATGTTGTGTTTTTGATAACCAAGGAACTCTGGGAAAGCTGTTTTGTATGCACAGAAAATCACAGTTGGATAAGCAAAGGCATCGGGAGGCCCTGCCAACTATTACTGGGCAAATTGTTCAATGGGCATGAGAGCATGACTTGCAATCTAAGATTAAACTAAGAGCAAGATGAAAACCCTTTCCTTGTACTACAGCTCAAATCATAAAAACTGAGACTGGAATAATAGGTGATGACATTTAAAGATTACAAAGAAAGCTGAAAAGAGGCAAACAGAATTATACATGAAATTATTGTTTCGGCTTGACACCCATAAATTTTCAGTCAATTTTCAAAATGAAATAGAGAGACTTAGTGATAAGAATTCAAAATGGTGCATGGCCTTTTTTCCCATTTCTCAATTTGATCAATCTACAAAGGCTTGTTTGAGAGTCACAATTTCTATTTATTAGTTCAGCACATTTCTTAGTTCAGCATATTTTAGATTCTTTATAAAGGCTTTTCTTTACAAGTTTGTTTAAATTCTCTGTAAGCCCAGCAAAATTAAAATATAAAAAATGTGCATTAAGCATGTGTATATTTAAATATATTTTGCAGATACATGTAGGTACAAGCACCCTTAGCTTGTGCTTCGTAATTTTTGTTTATTTTATAATGTTTATTTGCTTTTTCCAAAACGTTGGCACTTTTTGTTTCCAAATCTCATTAAGGACTTCATCATATTTACCAATTCACTTGTAAAGTGCAGCTTATCTGGGCAATCTAGGTGTAAATTGGAACTGTGTATGGGCACATGTTTGGAGATACAATACATTTTGCAATCCAGAGGTTATATTATCATATATTGTGGTACTGATATCTTTTCTTTGCAGTACTATCTGGAGGTCACCAGTTGGAGTGGTGTTTTACAGTCCATAGTGTAGGTCTTAAGTCGGACACTGTGGCGTATTAGCAAATTGACCACATTCCACCTTACTTTGCCAGTGCCTTCACTAAATCCAAACCCCCCACCAGTACCACTGAAAAAATGAAGCTCAAAATGCACACAATCTAGTAAAACAGCCAGCATGCCTGTGATGTGAAAAGTTGTTAGGATGGGACCGACCTATAACAGCCACCTGTCAATGGGTCGGTGTTTTTGGTTTTTGCAGGAAGCTGAAAGGGAAAATAAAAACCCCTAGTATGATCTAAGCCAAGAAACAAAAGTCTGTATGTAATACAAAGCTAGACTTATCATTAAACAAAAGAAGGTCTGTCCTACAAGTGGCGGTGTTAAAGCTGAACTTCAGGAAAAAAGTTTAATACTCAGATGAAATACATATATTGGTGTTTTGCAGCCAAAAAAATTGGTATTTCTGACCATCCAGTCCTGGGAATTTCTAATTTTTATAATAATATAGGCAGATGAATAATTCTACAGACAGTTAAGCAATACTGTTCTTTCCTTTTCATCCTTCTACTCTATCTCTTCCCAGCATGTCCGTTTCATTTGCTCACTTCCAGATCCCTGTCTCAGACTGAGTGTTGCAGGATAGGGAATTGTAAGAGGCTGTGACCAAGTCAAATTCAGATAATTCCAGTAGTTGCGTTAAAGGAAAAACAAAATTTATCAATGAACACAGAGCAAAATGTATGCTTATCTTTCACATCTGTCTGGAGTTCAAGTTTAAACTATATTGAAACCCAATAAATGCAATCTAATCTAATTTTTAACTTCCTAATGTATATATGGCTCCATGACTTTTCTAGAGCTGCCCCGAATGTCTTAAATGATCCTCTATGTCCCATTCGGCTTGTTTCTACTTTCTGCTCATTTAAATGAGCACTCAAATCCCATCTTTTCAAACATGCCTACTGGTCTTCTGTCTCTTAAAACCTTCACTACTTACCCACCATTCCATATCCTCCTCATATTGTATGCTTCCTACTGTGTCACTGTCTGTATCTGTCTGTCATTTTTATCCCCTATTTAATTTACAGTGCTGCGTAATATGTTGGTGCTATATAAATATTGTTTAATAATACCATTATTAATATTAATAATAATTCTGAATGGGGAATATTTCAGCAGACTGAAGTAAATGCATAGATCTAGTAGATTCATTGTTTCTTGTAGATATTGGAAATCAACACACAGTGTGGAGGAATAATGTGCTGTTTGAGTACATTGTAAAATAAGCATCAGCTGTATTTTAAAACATTATATGGAACATCTTTGGTTGTCCGTAGGAAAAGGTATGTGCATACTTTGATGTGCTTTGCTGACTGCACACAGTCTCCTGGTATTGTTACAGAAATGGCACTTGAAAAGCTTTTAAACTAAGAATATTCAAGGTATTGTATAAGGTTGTACCCATCATTACACTGTTTACGGAGGTCAAGTCCCCAGATACTCCTAATTGTCTACTCAAAAATAGATTCTATGAACAGCTGGTGTAGTTCTGAAAGAAAATGAATCTCTTGGTTATAGTGAAACAAAAATTTTATGACATTCAATTAAAAAATGTGAAAGTACTCGAACGATGCAAAACATCTACTGTGTATATTCTTTGTTTTTTTAATATGTGAATTGTCTGTTTATAAGATGCAAGAAAACAGGACACCCACAATTTAATTGATGTCATGAAATTGAAATTAGGTGGACAAACATGGTACATGTCTAAAATGGTCATCCTGGTCATGAGTTTATTAGTGGTGGAAAATGTAACATTTCAGACTAAAAGATTATTGTTGCTTTGTCTAATTTTCTAGGAAGGTTTTCCACAAAGGTGCGACAGTGGGAATATATACCTACTCTATGTAGGCAAAAGGGCATTTGTGAGGTGCAGCACTTATGGATGAGAAAACCTGGTTTATTTTTTCCCACTGTATCCCAAAGGTAATTTGTAGGGTTGATGTCAGGACGTTGCCCGGCCACCCAAGTTTCCCATAACACCAAACTCATCCAATAGTGCCTTTTGGAGCTGCCTTTGTGCAGTCATGCTGGATCAGAAAAATGTTTGTTCCTGAAAGGCTAATAGACCAAAATTGTCTAAAAGAATTTTGTATGCTGTTATCATAACAGCACTCTTTACCGATGACACCTGAACTCAATCATTTGTCATCAAGTTGTTTGGATATGTTTTTATATAGATAGATTTATTGGTCAGATGTCACAAATATTTGACTTGTAGTAACATAGGAACCAGTCGAAGGAAGGTGGATCGGTACTTAAATTTTCAAACCTATCTACAACTAAGTTTAAAACTTTTAGTTTTGGTTGGACTGGAGAAGGTTTAGAATCTCTACCTGTACCTCTACCTTTTATTGTTGTCTTTCAAGGACCAAGGTCTTGCTGAAACATGACAAAGGGAACCTGTGGGGACACAGATAACATTAGAAATTTCACACAAGATAAAAAAAAATCTAGTCCTAATTGGATAGAAAAAATTGTTCAATTCTTACTTACTTTTATGGAGAAATGCATGCCAGGCTACTTCCAATGCTCCTGAAATGACCATAAAGCTATACATTTAATCATGTGATTTTTTGGTAAATGTATGGAATTGGTCTGAACCTCACTTTTCTGAGATCGTGTGACCAAACTATGGGGAAGCAAATTAAAGAACCAGCATTTTATGCAGGGAATTATGTAAACCAGAAATAGTTATCTGGTATATTGCTATTGGAATTCGAGTCAACTTTGAGAATTGCAATGACTTTATTATTTCAAAGCAGGTCAGTCTGGCTTATTGACTATTTTGTAGAATAACTTTATATCTTCTAATGATCTAATATATCTATATAAAACATTATCATGAATTTATGAAATTTTATATATTATATTATATATATATATATATATATATATATATATATAAATATATATAATTTTACTTATTTCTATCAAAATACATTTTTGAAAAACAAAGTTAACCCTGTCCATTGGTTTTGTTTTCTTCGAATGTGTCAAGTTAAGTTTATTATGTAAAAGTAAAGGGTTGGATCACAAGAATCTAACTTTATCTAGGATATTTCCTATGGCTAAATAATTAGTGCATAAATATCCGGCACTGCCCTGTGTTTATGATGCAATTTTACAAAATATTAATATATTTAGGATGCAAGCATGCAAATTTAATCTGTAAAGAAAAAAAAGTTATGTAGCTTTTGGACAACAACTGCAAGCAATACCTATTCTACGGATCAGATAATTTCTATAGATCACACAGCAGATCACAGTGGGAGGGTTTCAGCAGCAGAGTGGGAGCTGGTAAGCAGTGCGGAAAGCAGTGGGTGTTGAGAAGTATGGCCAGGTACCTATTGACACACTAAAAGCTTGCAAATGAGCAGTGACATATCCTACTGCAAGGGCTTTTCATTCCAAGTAGGCACACTCTACATAAGGGGGACAATGCTGCTCTGAATTTAAGACGAGGGCAGCAGCATTGTTACCCTATTACTTACAAAGAAACATGCAGGTTCAACAGATATTTTTCAGACCAAATGGGGGTCCAGGAAACCTGATAGTGTAGATACATTTACAATGAGGTTCTGGAGCCTTTTTATTTGGATGGGGGCAGAGGTCATAGTTCTTTTAATTATTACTTTATACATCCCAGGTTAAGTTTTCCCATAGTTTACATCACACCTAAATATCCCTTTTTGGCAGAACAATATTGGCTTTGTTTATATTTGGAAATGTCTGCAATTTTTGTAATATTTCACAAATGATCACATCCATGTGCACCCTCCCTGCAAAGCTGCTAAATTTTCTTGCTCTCCAATGTAATCAGTCTCCATTGATTTATTGGCATATTTACCTTTCAGTTTGGGTGTTTACACTGAGACCTGCAGAGATTCATTGGTAGAGCATTGTAGCTTGAGTCGATAGTTGATGGAAAGTCACATGACACATTGTATACATCATCTTTTATCTGCTGAAGTTTGATAGGTAATATTGGGGCAAGCCTGAACACCTGCAGTATAACCCCAGTAGTATGTACTACGTGCACCCACATACCTAAAACTAGAATAAATAAAACTAGCAATGTATTATTCACATACGCTTTTGAGAAAAAAGTGTTGAAGTTTTATCCTTCCACCCAGCTGCTAAAGAGGGTAAAACTGCTATTACTGATTGTTAGTTATTGCTAAGTGGCAGAGCATGGCAGAGCTGGTGTTATAAGTAATAAATAGCTAGTGAGAATTACCCCTATGGGAATGATTGAAAACCTGGATGCCTTAACTACAAACACTTGAAAAATAATTAGAATGATGAAACCAGCAAATCTTCGGCAGCAACATTCTGGATCGCTTCCATGTAAAAATATGCAACCCTTTTCTCTTTATACATGCAAAGTAGGAATGTGTTAAATTGAATCAGGATTTATGTAATATGTGATACACATACATGAGATAGGTGATGCAACAAGATCTGGGCCCCCGGGGGCAAATGGGGACTCTTCATACAGATAATGGGCCTGATTTATTAAAGCTCTCCAAGGCTGCAGTGGATTCACTTGCACTGGTGAAGCTGGACGATCCAGCAAACCTGGAATACATTTCTTTAAAGACATTTGTAATTTGCTAGCAAATGTTTTGAATCCTGGACCAGATCTATTCCAGGTTTGCTGGATCACCCATCTTCACTGGTGAAAGTGTCTTCTCTCCAGCCTTGGAGAGCTTTAAAATATCATATAATCAATAACCTGAATATCAAGCCTGACCCTGGGAACTTTAGCAGTGTTGTGTCCAAACCCAAAACCACTTAATTAACAAAATCCCATGCTAGAAGCACAGAAAGCCCAGCTTTATTTCTGAACTGAAGTTGGGAAACGTCAGCTCATGATGCTGATGCTTGGCCTGGGTATACATATTTGTGTGGTGCTTGGCGTGCATATACATATTTTTGGATTGGATAAGTAAAAATACAAAACTGTTGGCAGATAAAAGAGCTGATATATATCATTTAAAAGATAATTTAGCTTTTGGCCTGGAGTTCAGTTTAAAGAACAAGTATTAAAAAATAGAAAGCTTAAATTAGATATTAACAGGAAAATGTTAAATCTTATGGTGGTCTTTGCAGAAAAACGGCCTTTGCTGCATAAGTTTTATTGCCTCTGCACATATTAGAAATGCCTGAAGTCATGACCTGATAACATGCACAATCTGTCTTTTTAATGCCTCTAATATTTGTCACAAGAAGAGTACCCCACTCTACTTGCTAAGATGCCATTTAGGTTTTAAACTGAAAAACACCTTATAAGAGGGTGTCAGACCTAATGACCTAAAGTTCTGGAGATTCCTCAAGTAAAACAGGTAAATTGTGTGGACATTCCCTCTTGTCCCTGGCAAGGAGAGCAACTCTGGGGGATGGAGTCAAGTGCAACAGAAGTCATGGGGCCATATGGAACATGGGATTACATGGGGCTATGGGGCAGTGATGAAGGTGGGTTTTATGTGTACTCTGAGGGTAATCATCTAGGCTCTAAAAGGTCTGTAAAGGCCAATACTATAGCTAACCCATTGACTGATTTCCAGTGGCCACTTGGTTCCTAACAGTCTATGTTGAAATGCCTTACTAAGGTGTAGCTGGATTTTATATATGGTGGGAAGCACTCAAACCAGAGAAGATGAGAGATGTAAAGCTGCATTAGAGATTGAAGTCCCCCACCAAAGAGACCAAGAAAGCCTGCTAAATCTAAATATAAAAAATGTAAATTATAGTTTAATTTTTTTTTAATTTATGAACAGCATTTGCAAAATAACTTTAGCAGTTCACTTACAAATTTTACTATGTAATACTTGTATAAACAAGATACGGATGATGATATTGGTAATGTATTTGCTATTCATCTCCTATATTACAAGTTACTTTGAAAATCAGAACTTCTTCTTCCCATATCTGTGTCTCTATAGAAATGCTGTGTGTAGGTAAGCCTGGTAACATCTTCTCTATTATCTTGTTAGTAAGTAGACAAAATAATGTAATTTCCAGAAAAGCACCATCAGTAAATATTTCTGGTTTCTATGCAATGTTCATTGTGTATTACTAAAGAACATCCTTTTTCAAAAAAATATATAATTTCCTGAAAAATCTGTTTGGTAGAATTTTTCCAGAAAGCTTTGCAGCTATTGCTGTTTTTGCAACCTATTGTCAAAGCCGGAGGCATGTTTTGTATTGCTGTAAAAGTAAGCTAAAGGTTTTGCTTTTAGCCACCAATTAGGACCAGCTATATCTTTTTCTACTCATGCCTGGTTTTGTGTAAAGACCCTAAGATTGTTGGGTGACAAAAGTCTGTCCATTGATAAGATGACATGTTGTTTTTTCTTACACATCTTATTACGTTCTAGAAGTCTACAAGATAAAATAAAAATATAAAGCAGTAAGCACCGATGTCCATGTAATAAAATTGTATTGTATTTGGACTGCACTGTATAGTTACAGAGAAAGGCAAAATAAATGTGGAATGATAATTAAATCAGTCATTCTTTTTAACGCTGGTTAGAAAACGAAAACTGATATCTGATGGTTAGTAGGGCTAACTTCAGTATAATTCCTTACCAGCACATTTTTTTTATGAATCAGACCCATGAATCATTGGTGTAACTACAATTACCTTGTTAAAGCAGAACTGTAGTTAAAATTTACCCTTTGTTTGGATAGATTTGACACACCATTATTACTTCTAGGAACATAATTCTTTTTAAAAATAAATGAAAGGCTGAGATGGCAGGAAATGTGCTGAGAATAAAGAGATTGTTACTTTGATGTATAGAGAGTTCAAGTTTGGCTTCTAATTAAAGTACAAACAAAGCAGGAAAATTCTCAATGAAGGGACTGCAAAAACAAAAATGATTTATGGCAAGATATGGACTTATCATGAAATATACAGAGGCGCTGGGTGATGGAAAGAATGTCAGGGTCCAGTGTGCCAGGGGTACTGGATTCTCCACAGACCCTAATGCAAAGTTTTTTATATTAAGCAGGGACATTACAGGGAGTCCCCAGGTAAGGGACATCCAACAAACTGACACAAGATACGACTAGGGCTTCCTTGCTCCCTCGTGTGCAGGACAGAGGCTTGGAGGGGGGCGGTTTGTATGACTTTCGCTTTTGCTAAACACAGCTGAGATTGTGGGTGATCTTGTGGGGGGATTGTAAAAAAAAAAAAAACACCATGATGAAGCAACACCAAATCTAATGCCTCGTTGGGGGGAAATTGTGGAAAACCAGGTGCTCTAAAAAACTGTGGAAAGCTGGTCCACAGAGATCCTGAGTTGAAGATAGCAACATGATGGTAAGTAGGAAGTTTTAAAAAGAAAAATAATGTGATTTTTTTTGTGCAAGATCTGCTATAAGGTGTTTTGTTTAATGTTAACAATATTTTTTGTGAGTATTAATATATTGTTTAATTACTTTTTTTGAGTGAATAGTTCTGTGTTTTCTATTTATTTTATTTCCTTGATAGAATAATAGATATGTTCATAATTTTAAGCCTTTATTATCCCTTATGATCAGAAATATGCAATGATTAAAATCAAGAAGACGTTTCAGTCTACTAAATCATAACATATGCTTCAATAATTCCTTTTGCAAAGATGGTACGGCACATTAAACTATTAAACTGACTCATAATAAAACCTGAATAACGTCATCTGTCTGCAAGTGTAATCTTTCGTTTTAAAATATTTTTAAAACTGGGGCACCTTCATCTTCTAACTTCTTCTTCTTTGTTACCTGGCCACATTGACTTGGCAGGGGAGATGCAGCTCCCATTCAGCTGTGTGGGAGTTCATTCACTTTGGGTAAGCGCAGGGGAAGCCAGGTTGACCTGGGCAGCAGGTGGCAAGAATGCACAGTGTTCCTTCATTTTGCAAAATTTGGCAGGCTGGTTTAACATTTCAATACATTGTAATCTTTGTCTTTCAATATGAAAATAAATGGGTATGAGTTGCTGTGAATGCCATTTAAATATACGTGTTGGATGGGAGTCCTAAGAGACAAATATACGCCACCACATCAAGAGACTCACAATGCCACCGCAGCATTGTAAGGAGTTGGAAAAGCAATGTTACCCTATAATCATTTCATGGGGCAGGTACAAAACAGAGGGGGTCTATTACAATGCAAATGAACAGAATTTTGTGCCATTTCAATTTTTTTGGTTGACATACATATTTATTAATAGCATTCTGAATACGCCTGGAGTATTCAGAATGCTATTGGAGATGGACAGATGCTGGTATTTTAAAATTTAGCACTGGGACTTTTTGGAGCTCTTATTTACATTTAAACAATAAATGGTTGATAGAAGTTGATAAAGCTCAATATTATAAAAAAGTTGCTGGTGGGTGCGTTGGGTAGGTCATCATAAAGCGTTGGGTCTGATTTATTAAGCTGTCCAAGACTGGAGAAGATAGATTGTCATGAGAGAACCTGGGTGATCCAACCAACCTAAAACAAATTTGGTCCAGGACTAAAAACATTTGCCAGTTAATTGCAAATGATTAAGAAATCCATTTCAGGTTTGCTGGATCACACAGGTTTTACTATGAAAGTCTATCTTCTCCAGCCTTGGAGAGCTTTAATAAAACTAGACTCATTGTATTGTATAATAAAAAAATGTATGTTATATATGGATAATAGTTGCTAGCATAAATGAAATGTGTATGTTTAGTAATTCTGTGTGTTTTCAGCCTCTGCACCTGCTGCTCCAATAATGAGTACACAATCTACCTATAACCCAATTATATGGTAAATGTGTAATATTCACTTTGACCACCAGATGTCAGAGACAAATGTGTGCATTGGGTATAGACAAATGTATGTGTAGGAACTGATGAAATAAAAAGTTCTGCACAAAAAAAAAGAAAAGGTTTTCTGATTTACTTTTCCAATGTTTTGCTCTAATGAGAAAGGCATCAGGCTCCAGGTGGAATGCTGACTGTGGCCTAAGGCAACATAGTTTTGAGAAAGATCCAAGGTGTCCCTAATGCCAGCAGTTTTCCAGATATCAGTCCTGGCTGAGCCTTCAAGCAAAAAACTAAATATTTGTCCCCCAGTGTACTACATATTTATTTTTTGCAAGATGCTGCAAACATTTATGCCTCACAGATTTGTATTGGAAAGGCATGGCAAGAAAAAGAAAAGTTATTGATGCTTGAGGGAGCTCGGATAAAGGGTTTAAAGGAAAGATGGGGGCATTATTAGAAACAGAACTTTGATGTGCCTGCATCAGTCCTTTGTATTGCTTTTCCAACACTACATATTAATAGATTTTACTTCTATAGGTAATGTTATCCTCTACTTTAAAAATTGTCACATGTCCTTTGAAGAGGGGACATTTGGTTGGATTTACCCGTTCACATTGATACTAGAGGCCACCATCAAGGAAGGAGAAGGGGGGACAAGAAATACTTCTGTACCAGGTCCCAATCAAAAAAACTTGACTTTTGTGGGAAGGGAGTCCAGGATGTTTTTACCTAGTTTGGGTACCAATAAAAAAATTTTTTGATGAGGGCCCTGTTGATGCCTAATTGCATCTTTATGAATTATGAACATCCAAACCTGACCTGCTCCAGGGTATAATTATTGCAGGAGAAACAAAACAGCTTTAATCATTGTACCTTTAGGCAGTGTACCTACCATGTGCCTGCTGCACATGGTATGCAATACACTATGCACATTTGGCCAAAATGGAAGAAAATATATATTAAATATATTGCATTAAAAGGAGATACGGGAGATTGCAGCTTTCTGTTCTCAAAGTCTTTTGAAGTTCTCTGGTGCTAAATTAGCTGAATAGAAAATGTCCCACTTTAATAAAATTCCACCAGTCAAGTTGGCCTTTCCCCAGTGCCCAGCTTTAGGACACTCTCATTCTTCAGTAAAAGCTACAGCTCAATTACAGTAACCATGCAACAAATGGGATCTGTACTTTATTACACATCTTACTTCCCAGTATCCATGTCATGGGTTAGATCTGCAGTCCAGTTCAGAGTAACGAGACAGCAGAGCTCACTCAACCATACCCATGCCTCAAGTAAGATCAGTACTCCAGTGCGCAGGATTTACTGCCAATTACCCGTGGAACCAGCAAGTAGGGATGAGTGAGGGAGTTTTTAAAACTCAATCTCGCGGCAAATTCGGCCGTTCACGCTTCCCTAAACTGTAAGCGAGAATGGCCGGTGTAAATTCACCAAACGAGCTTGAATTAAAAAAAAAAAATTAAAAAAAAAAAGATTGCAGACTGCGCTGATCAATGAATGCAGCGCCGGCTGCATTCATTGATCAGCTTAGTGTGCAATCCCCGGCACTAGAGGTTAAATGGGTTACCAATCAGGGAGTACTAGAGGTTTGGAAAGGGAGTACTTGTCCCCATTTAACCTCTAGTGCCGGGGGTCGCAAACAGGTATCCTGGAGCTGCAAGCATTCATTTAGCAGTGCAGCAAGCAATTTTTTTTAAACATTTTTTTTAAGAAGTTTTTTTTTTTTAATTCGAGCTAGATTCCCGAATTTACACTGGCACTGACTGAAATTGCGAGTACAGCCGAATTCGCCGCAAAATCGAGTTTTAAAAACTCCCTCGCTCATCCCTACTAACCAGCCACCAACTTTTGTGCGCTAACCCCTCATTGTCCAGTCCCTGGTAAATTTGTATTTAACTACACACTGAGTATATGCATTAGCCCTTCAGTGACCAGTCTCCAGGCTATGTACATTTACCTATTAATTCCCAGTCTCCGTTAAGCCCTGACTGACCTTAATTTCTTACTAATAAAAACATTTTAGAAGGGTAGAAATGTAGTAATTTCACTGCCTGTTTATGCATTAATGTATTCCATGATAATTACCGCAGTGCGTGTTTTGCCATGTTCCAAGATGGCGGCTGTGCCCACAGCACTTTGGGGATGAGGTCATCAGTACTGACCTAGCCTGACGAGGGATTCTTGGGTAAGACCTTGAGAAGGACATGGTTTGGGGAGTGAGAGACTCAGATTCTGTTGCATGCGCAGAGAAAGTATAACCTCAGACTGTAAGTTATGGCACAATCTTGTCACTGAGACATACTGAAAGGACTTTAACATGTTTACACTGCTGCTGTTTGAAGTTTGTAAAGTTTGATGTTACACTGGATTTCATATGTTGTTACTATTCAATACAGAGACTCTACTAATACAGTGTGGAATTATTGTCTATGAGTATACTATTCTCACCTGGGACTGCACTTGTTACTTACAAGACCCAATTGAGTGGAGGCACTGCGCTTATAAGAGATTTCATCCTGTTTCCACAGATAAAGACTCTGCTCCTGTTCTTTCACATAGGTTATACCACAACACATTAGTAGCTTGCAGACTGGGTCGGAATAGGGCTACAGAAGCATTTTTTTCTATAAAGGTAAGAAATATGCAGAGGAATTCCAGCATGACAAACAGGTGTGTTCTAGGATCACCTGCATACAGACAAAATAAAGTTGGGGTAGAATGGTCCAATACAGCAATATAGCGGCAGCCTTGTTTAAGTAATCTGCGCTCTCCATATCAAGCTCAATCTCTTACATTTTTTACTGAAGGGTACTTTTGAGCTTTCAGTGTTTTCCCAGATTTCCAGTACATTATTTAAGAGATAGCAAATAAAAATAAATGAAGGCAGATCTGGCAATTTCTACAATATTTAGAAAGCATTTATTTCCCAGAACTGCCTTGACTCTCTTTGAGCTCTTGCAAAATGCTTTACACACCTTTTGTTTTATGATTGTCACATAATCAACATTTTTTTTACATTCATACAAAAGAGAATTGTTGGTTTTGTGCTTGAAAAAATACAACTCCAAATTTTATGGTTGGGAAAAAATGTTTCTGAATTGCATACATTTTTAAAAATATAGCTCAATGTTCCGTATATTATTTTACTTTATACAACACCATCGTCTCATATTCTACAAAACAACAAATATAACAATAAGCAATATAACAGTAAGGGGCTGTACAATGCATACAATGTTCTAGAGACTAATAGTTTATACAGTTGTTTAGCAAAACACAGCAATAAAAAACACAATAAGAGAGAGCGAGTCCACTGTCCATATTAGCTTAGATCCCATATTAACCCAGGGGAATAAAGAAAAGATTATGTTTGCAATCACATTTGTTTTTTTTTCTAGCATTACTTTTGAGGTATTTTCTAATTGTTTCCCTTTTTATATTGCATTTATCAGCTGCTCTGTGAACCTTTTTTATGCTTTATTTTGTGCACTGAGGCAGCAGAGTTCTTGGCCTCCAGCAAAATGATTGCAAGGCAAGATGTGTATATAGATTACAATTACTGCTGACATCTAAACAACATTAACAAAGACTCTATTGGATTTTTACCAGTAATCAAAGGTCATATTATTAAAAGCATGCAAAACATCATACGTATAACAATAAATCACTTCCAAAAGCCAAAACATCATTTTTTGTTAAAAAAAAAAAAACATTAAAAAAATAAATATATTCAATGAACATTTTCTGTTAAGCCCTCCATGATGCCATGCTGATTCCTTCAAATAAGAATATGTGTTTATTTTCATGTTTGTGATATTTTAGTTATTTTATAAATGTGCCTTTATTGCTTTATATTACTACCTTTACATTGTTTATACCGGCTGCCAGCATAGAAGGACCAATTTATAAATAAAAACATTTCACTGAACACAGCAGAATTAAGCCATTTATTGATTGGCTGCTATCAGCAAAAATCTTTTTGTCCTCTATGCTTTAGTTTTGTTTTTGTGTTTTTTTTTTCTCCATTTTAATCAAAAGAGTTGTAGTGTAATCCAATAGCTCACTGCAAATAGCAACTAGCTTGAAACTGTGTCCAGAAGCTGATCTCCAGCCAGACAGCTCAGTCCTAACTGGAGATCATATCGTTTTTATAATGCACATTTTATCACCATAAATTAATGTTTTACTTTTTTGTGTCTTTGTTTTTTAGTGCTGCATTTTTCAGCCACTTCCTTCTCTGGTTTTTCTGTTTGTCATTGCCCAGGACTATACCATGCCTATGCAATGTTCCCATACAGATGCTATTAGTCACTTTTAGGGGTGCTAGTGATAAGGTGACACCGGTGCAAAACTAAAAGACAGTTGTCACCCTAAAACAGGAATCGTGCATACTAACTTGTGCATTTTTGCATGACAAGGCTGCACTGCCAGGCATATATTACTTGTTAAAGTGTTCAGCGCATTGTATATTTTATTTCTCTTTATTTAAAAAATGTACCCATTTAACCTACAATTATAATATATATTATATATGTATTAGTCTGTCCCTAATGGAAAGATCATCTCATCCTGTCTCAGTGACCACTATCACCTGGACAGGAAATAAAGTTAATCCTTCCCAACAGGGACACAAAGAGTGATAAAATCAGACAGAGCTTCCTAACCTTCTTTCATTCAATCTATAACTGAGAAAAAACAGATTGGGTTGAAGTTCCACTTTCAGTAATCCTCCCGATAGAGGTTTTATGATCTGATTAGGTATCCATGGGATAAAAAAGAAATTTGCACATACTTTATAGTTATCAAAAATCCAGCTATTAGCCACCCTGAGTGATTCAATCCAAGGCAATTCTTTGTTCGCATAGCTTTTATCATCTACAATTGCCACCAATTGCTCAATTTCCTTTGCATATTCCACTTTGAATAGCATATTATTTTTTCTGCTATTCAGTTAATGGTCCACAATGCAGTCCATAGTGCATAATTACCCTAAAGTTAGCCAAGGATTATTATACAAGTTGTGTTAATTAGGGAAAAAGTCTTGGTCTAAAATCATTTCCCTTAATGGGAAAAAATATGATTACTGACATTTACCTCTTTGTATCAAGCTTGTGATTTAAAGGGCAACTTTAGTGATTTTAGTGAAGTTGTTCTTTACACATATGAGTATCTTCCACTCCAGATACTGTATATACGTGTAATAAAAGAATGAATTTTCCCCCATATCTCAATGGCACATTTGGAGGGTCTCCTATACATAGGTGCCTCACTCTGCTAGGTCTGCCCTGATTTTACTTTTTGTCCACTCCCCATGTTCTCCTGATTTCAGTTTTGTTCTTCTTCCATCACCCAGCAGCCTTAGGCTAAGTACACACATGCAATAATTGTTGTAGGATCTTTCACAAATCCATGACAAATGACTGCACGATCCAGCACCCTTCTGCTCTATAGAGAGGGGAGGGAGGAGAACTACGAAGTGGCACCCCGCTGCGCTCTCTCCCCTTCACTTTCATTACCATCGTTCATTGTCCGTTGTTCGTGGATCCGCCAGGAAGGTCGCTAAGTGAGCACTGTACACACGCCAGATTCTCGGCCAATATCAGCCCAGAGCCGATTATCAGACGAGAACCATTGCACGTGTGTACGTAGCCTTAAGTTCAGACTGAGATTTTTAACAGGATGGTCACTGTTCACCAATGTCAACCAGTCCCCAGCTGGCCCAAAGCCCTGGTTACTAGTTAAATGAATTGGATTGGTAAAATACTTTTTTGAAAAGGTTTTCGGGCCGCTTTTAAACAAGTTGTTTCAGAAGGTTGATAAGTGTTTCTCAGTGGTTAAAAGTACAACAAGAGGGCAGATACCCCACAGGGCAAATGTGAAAAAACACTTTCAGGCATTCCTAGCAGTTGAAAGGATTACCCATTTGATTGTCAGTGTTCATCTGAACTGCAAAACTGTAATACTTTGTTGGGAAACACATATGTGGTTTCCTTTTTCCCTTGGTTTCTAGGACAGGGCTCTTTCCCCTTTCAAGTTTATTTTGATAATTTCCTATATGTATTTATTACGCTTTCAATGTTACAATTTATCTAGGTCTCCTTTATCCAGTGTAACTTTATAGATTAAATATATTCTTGATACTTAATCCCTGTTTTAAGTATATCCTTACTCCATATCTATCACACTAAGGCTATCACTGGCGCTTATTTTGGGCTCATACATCCTGTTGAATCCCTTAGGAATCTGACAGAGAATACCTTTAGGAGACACATGTTGGTAACAGTAATTACAGATTGTACATAGTTGCTTTCAGATATCCATATTTTTTTGCATGTGTAATTGGGTTTGTACATATACAGAGTACTGAGATTGTGCTACAAATGAATTTCAAGGATTAGGTCTGAAGAAGCTGGGCTTGTCTGTGAAACGCTTTACATTTTACCCTTTGGTGAATTTACAAAAAGTAAAAGTTACCAGCTGCATATCTATATAATTATAAATTTATTGAGTTAGTAAATGTTTTACAATCCATCTCTGTCACTGAACTATCTCTGTTGGTTTGTACTTGCTCTATCAGTGTTTTGGTTATTTTTAATCTGTGAGTTGTAAATGGAAGTGTTTTTTATCCTGCTTATCATTATTACAACAAATTATAAAAACTACCTAAAAAATATATTCTGAGAATGAGCAGTGAGATTGTAAATATTCTATAGTTCCGTTACTTTTGCTGCATCTAGGGTTTTTTATTATTGCAAAATTGTATTGCTTGCTGGTTTTACCTTAGGGGACCTTGTGTTCAACCTCAAGATTCTGCTGGTCTATCTGCTTCTATTTCTTTGTTACAAATCACCAGTATGTCCCATTGTGCCTACATCTTTCTGCTGCCTCATTCTACCTGCTTCCATTCATCTACCTGATGATGCTGCATTCCCCTAGAATCAAATCAGCCTGCCCCATTCCACCTAATAAAATCCATTTACCGATTTTATCGGGATCAAAGTTATTCATAGACATATCCAGGTAACCAATGTAGAATCTCCAAACAAACCTAAAATTCTGGTTTATTACCCTACAAATCACATGAACTTAAACAACTACCTAAGCCCATGCCTCTTATTTAAATGACTGTCAACTTGATAAATGCCAGTCCTGCAATGTAATCCTAACAAAAGCTAATAATAGCTGAAGGTGTGATGGCGGTCATTGATCATGTCACTATGTAAAGTTTGCAACAAGAATAGAAAGCATGATAACTTTCCTACGAATCTCAAGTCAGTTTTCAAACTTGTGCTATTAGTTGTTTAAAAAAAAATATTAGGAAAAAATTTTAAATTCTATTAAAAAAATGATTTCCCAGTAGCATTAAAACTTCTCAAATTCAATCCAGCATTGCCCTGTAATTACTGCTTTTCCTTGGTATATTCAGGCTTTGCCAACGACTCATAGGGGCAATGCTGTGGAGAATGGCATTACATCTGAGCAAGTATTGCTGTCTTCAGTCACCAGGGTGAAGAAGACTGATGATGCTATCTGACCTGGCAAAAGACACCTGGAAAAAAGCAAAAATTACTGTTTGTTTTTTTCTTTGAGGTGCCGGGGTTGGTGAATGGAGAAAAAAAACCCTTGTACCGATGCCCATCATCACCAATGTAGAAAAAATCTGTAGACTGGGATCACCTGAGCTTCTTAATAACTAGAATGACTTCAGTGGTTCAGCTTTTGAAAGTTAATCAAACCAAAGTACCTGAAGCTACAGAGGTTAGAGTTTATTTCAAACCTCCTAGTAATCGGTTAGCCTCATCAGAGGTCATCAGAGGCAAAAATAAGTGAGGATCAAGCTTGACCTATATGAGAATGTTTAAGACGTACATAATTCAATTGCTCAAATCTCTGCAACTATTGATCATTTTGACAAGCAATTTGCACCGAACATAACTTACAAATACATTTTTCAATCATATTCTTAGTTTGAATTGTTGGGTTTGCTACAGGTTTACTACAACTATTGACCAGCTAAATGGTTTATTGGTTTTTCTTTATTGGTTTTTAAGTCTGCACTTAAATCTTATATTTTATTAATCTAAAGTTGTGCCATAATTCCCTGGCACTGTAAACCATGGAATGAGTAACACGCAAATGCAATCTCTGGCAGAACTCCCAAGTCATATAGTTTAATTACACTGATGAGTTATATTTCTATCCCGTGTAGTGGTTCAAAAATAAAGACATACAAAGAAGAAAATGTACCCAACCCACCTAAACCAAGAACATTAAAGATGTACAGCACATGCACTGCCATATTAAAATCCTTTTTCAAAGTCATTTCAGGTCAGCAATATACTCCATATTAAAAAACAACAAACTCCACCATGATACTGGTATTCATGGGGAAATACAAGTACAAAAAAAGTTAAACATTTTCTTTATTTTTGTTTTTTTCTATTTCATCTCATCTGTCAGTAAGCATAAAAACCTTCTGTTGAAACCAAATTGCCTTTTTGAAACAAAGGTTTAGCTAAGCAATGCAGACCATGTAATTTAATCACAAAAAAATGGGTTTTATCCAAAAATCTACAAAGCTGCTGTTACAGCAAGAGAACATCTGAAGCTTTTACTAAAAAAAAAAAAAAAAAAAAAAACAACTTGTATACCATTTTTGGCAATGCATTTGTGAGTGCATCCTTGCATCCTGACTATGAAAGCTTTCAAATATCCAGGTGGTAAGTGAAACAAACAAAATTGGACTCTGTGATGTTTCTTGAAAACCCTTTTCAGCACTCATTCACTTCTTAAATAAAAAAAAGAAAAAAAAAGCTGGATAAGAGAGGACATTTTTTTAAACCCAGATATACTCACTTGTCCCTGTTCCGTCACAGGGCGCTGCCATTTTCTTCCTTCTTATCTTCCTATTTGTGATCTTCAGCCATCCTTATTGTACATAGAAGTTTATTTAGCCCCGGCAACTTCAGGGGAAACTGGGGTTGCCGAATATCCTGGCAACAAATGCTGAGCTGTGCATGTTTCCATGTTGGAGCGAATTGAACCGGTGTTTTTTTTGCCTTACTCTGTATCAACTATGTCCATAGGGTTTTATATCTGGGATATGTTTATTTTCCTAGTGGTTGAACTTGACGAACTTTTGTCTTTTTTCAACCTGATTAACAGAAGACTCTGCTATTTCCATGATCTGGGCATAGAACCTTACACGTATTCAACATTACCCAATCATGTTTCCGTTTTGTAAAGGCTTTTATTTAAATTTGCAAATATTGTTTTATTTTTTAACAAACAACACAGCATTTTTTTTTTTTTACCTAATTTGAAAGTACCAGCAATGCAACATGCATTCTTTGTTATTGATACACTTTGGGGTAAAAAGGTTCCTCTGAAATGAATGTAAAGATCCAAAGACAAGACCACAAATGTAAATGGAAGAAAAACATAGCCTGGTAGTAAAGAAATATAAGAGTGATACAGGAGGAGAAACAATGAGCACCACCCATAATTAAAGGGGCTACACCCTCCTTATAACAAGGCTTCAGAAAAGTATCTTGTTGCTGATTGTAAATCAATAAATGGCTGATCATCAAATCAGAGATAAGAGTGACTTGAGTGATTTAGGTGAAACTGATTTTCCCCCAAAAAATAGTAATTTCCTCATTGGCAAAAATTTCTATATTAATTTTCTTTATTTATGTATTTAAAAAATATATATGTTAATAACAATGTTGGGCCTTACCTCCAAAGCAAAAAAAAATGTACATCTCTAGAATTTTTCCCCTGATTGCTGTTGCTGCTCTGTAGTGTGTGTTCCTGGATAGAGTTTCTCTATCCAGGAACACAGTGTAAGTCTCGCTGGCTGCTCATGAATGAATGCAGCATGGGAAAAATCCTCTAATTTTTCCCACAGCCGCATGACTAAATCTGAGAGGAGGATTACTGCGGCTGCTTTTATGAACGGAGCCGTGAGAATCCTCCTCTCAGTGAGAGATCCCCGGGCACTACCAGAGGCATTCTGGCTCATCTCTAATCTTGACATCTCCATAACCCTTTAAGATGTAGAGATTATACAGGTTTAAAAACAAACTCAGGTCACACCACTAGATAGCGCTGTGTCCTCGTGTACAGTGTACAACATATTTTTTTCGATCTATGACAGTATTACATAAGGACACAGTGCAATCTACTGGTGGATAACAATAATGCACAAAAGTTCATTTAAAAGCAAGTGACCCATCATAACCAACTCAAAAGTACACAAGTACACAATACTTTAACCCGTAACAAGGGGAGCAAAGAAACAGACTGAGCTCATGTGATTTCTTTTAAACAAAAATACCACACTGTTTATTCATGCTAATTATATTGGCATTTGCATTGATTACTGTTTTAAGTTTTAACAGTAGGTTTGTGCCAGAGTCAAAGTCAGTGTAAGTTTTCGGGTTTTTTTTTAACCTTGTTGTACCCAGGTTTATATTTTTTAGTATATACAGTAAATTCACCGTCTTCATTCACTTGCATTTTGGCAAATTACAAATTTTGCAGCAATCTTCTGTTTTTTTAATGAAATTTTGTTCATCTGTAGTCAGGGAATTGTTTTCCAATCTAAAGTGATACCAAAGGACAAAGAAAGTGCTACATGCATACCTTTGTATGTAATGTGACTTCCACAGACTACTGAAAATAACTATACATTCTGATTTCCCAGTCTATAGCCTCATTAAAGCTCATATTGAAAAGATTCTCCTATTTTGCCAATCTGAGTAATGTGACCACAGCTGATAAACCTCTGATTGCTGTAACATCTTACGGGTCATTTATGTTTCCAGAAAAAAAATGAACTTAAACTGCTACTTCATGAGGCATGGATATGGTATCTTTGCAGCCACTAACAGCTGCAATGTGATATCTGCCATGGTTCATTAGTACATTACTCTCTTCTTCACACCTCTAAGTAATTCAGTGTTAAAATAAAACAAAGCACCACATTCCGCTTAAAGGATTTGACTGGACTGACCTAAAATTACATTTTAATTTTGTTTGCATTCAACAAACACTTAAGCTTCCACTTACTCGCCAGGAGGATCAGTTCCCATAGCTCCATTACACAACCCTATGACTGATTTACTGAGAATAAATAGAAAGACAATGGAAAATGTTGCATTAAATTTAGGTGGGCTGTGCTCCTTCAGCTGCTGAGAAGCCACAAATATTAAATGCGACCTCCCTGTCTGGAGAATAAACCAGTAGGCAAAGATTTGGTGAACGTAAGGCACAATTCAAGCTCCAGGTAGTCCCCATCCCTTACCAGATTTCACCTTTAGATGCTTCTTTGTATATATATATATATATATATATATATATATATATATATATATATATATTATTTTAAGTCTTAAATCTGGATTAGTGATATACCTTGATTATATTTTAAATCCTTATACATATATGTATCTTTAGTCTTGAGGCCAGTGCAGTTCCATCAGGAGTCCTTCCCAGGGGTTGGGCCACAGGAAGACTGGTGACATCTAGTTGTGAAAAGAATACTTTGGAGGATGGCTCTGAATGAAAAGGTGAGTATTGTACCCAAGACAGTTTCTTTAATTTTACCGGGTGCAGGATAGTAAAATAACTAATAGTTAAAACATTTACAGCTTTAAGGCATTCCAAGCATGTAAATGATTTGTGTATTAACTTGTTACAAATGCCTCCCTCTTCTGCAACCAAGAAGTGTTGCCATACTATGCAAAAGGTCAACTTTGTGAATAAATTAAAATATTAGTTTTGCAAAAATGTTGCCAATTGATACAAATCTATTGTTTATTTCACTATTGCAAATTATCCAGTGTGGCTTACAAAACTTGCTAGCGGTCAGCTAGCTATATTTTAACTTTGACTTACAGAAAAAAAAACATGATTTTTTTTATTAAACCAGCTTCCATAGGTTCCCCTGATATTACCAGCAATTTTGACATCAGGTTCAGGGACTTTGCGTTAACATTTAATTACAAATTAGCCAAATCTTTGAGAAAATGTCACCACCAATGTAATTTGAAAAAATCACTTGCTCACTTAGGATGCATTTATTTCCAACTGTACCCTTAAAACCATCACAAAAACCATTTTGATTACCAATTGGACTTCTACAACTCCTATGTTCTTTAAACCCTTAGGTTTGAATCATTATTGATGGGCTATTCTAACCAGTTGCTGCTTTTTCTATTAGAATGCGCAAGGCTTTATGCAGCGAAAAGGCACCAAGCAGCGTGCTGCAGGATTTTGCTGACATGCACTTAAGGTGCATTACAAACTTGCATTAAACACAGAAAAAAAAAACATGAAAAAAATTCCATTTGCATAAACGTATTTCAGTTTTTCATGTAGCAATTTTGCAGAAGTTCAGGTTAAACTCTTACTTATTCTTTATAACACTGAGAACTCATATTAGTGATAAAGTAATAAAGATAGATGCAGAGAATAAAATATTTAATATACATGTACAAAAATCAATTTTAATCAATCTGAACAATTTGCAAACAAAGCAACAACATTAAAGTGAACCTGCATTTACCTAAGCTATAAAATAATAAATGACTGCACATGATTCTTTTACTGAATGCCCATTTTGAAACCAAATCCCTCTGTTCCTTTTCCTATTCAAATATCTATTTATTTCAAACTGAGGGAGAAAGAAACTGCACAATAAGCCACTCACTTTTTTTTGGCAATACCTACATAGGAATACAGCAAAGTGACAAACAGATCCGCTCATCAGTAAGTTGCCTCCCCATTCATTGTCCAGTACTTGCTAGGGAAAAGACCTGTGAATGTTACCTAATTACAGTAGTGAAAAATCTTTCAAGACGGGTTTGCTATATAACAGACAGAAAAACAAATTATTTGGCAGGTAAACCAGCCCCAATGCGTGGAGTTCAGCTATCGGAATATTAGCTTGGTGGTACAATATCACAGAGCTGTGACTTTTAGGAATGAATGGGCAGAAAAAAAATTCAATTGGCTGGTAAAACAGCTTTCACTTTTATTTTTATTGTATATTTGCCTGGGGTTCAGCTTTCAATGGCTATTGCTTAGACGCTTTTCAACAAACACATAACGGGTTCATGCCTTTAAAAACACTTGGACAGATATGGAATAAATCTTATTGTATGAGCAATTACAATTTAACTAAAATGATGGCGTTGTCACTACTATGCCGCTAATTCTTCTTGCTGGAGAATAAGCTGCACCTAAGAACAATTATATATTTGCTTCTGCTTTTTTAATTCTGTTATCTTTGATTTCCTCCCATTTTACTGAGTCTTCCTAATCCTTTACCCACAAGTCAAAGGATAACTATTCATCTGGGAAGTGGTTAACATTGGGAAGCCCTGTTCTTCTATTAAGACAGCCAACCCTATTCTATTAAGAGGGGAAAACAGAAGGAACCAAGGCTTGGTAAGATCATCTGTAGAATACACAGATGACCAGTCATTCACTTACCCTGGTCCTTATTGAAACAGAAATGAACAAAAAGTAACCAGGAGAGAGGTTTTTGGAAAAGGAGAGATGCCAAGTCTCTTTTGCCAACTTCTTTTCATGCTCCTGGTGGCTCTTTTTTCTAACAATGAACAGGGCATGTGCCATGCAGTGTGGAGCCTGGCTCTAATTTCAGTGGTGCTAATAACAGACCTAGAAGTGGGAAACAGTGCAACTTCTGCATATACACATCATTAGTGGCCACTCAATGGCCAAAGTGGATCTCAGTGAACCCAAAAGAGTCTGTAGCAAAGATGGCACCTTCTGGGTCCTATAAAATGGTGTGCCATATTACCAAGTATGCAGATTATAAAGGTCCGCTCTCTGCTTATTCTGAAAACAAATGCTTTGAAAGATTAGGAAATTACTCCTGGTTCTTTTATAGATAATGTTTTACTGAATAAATGATGGATTTCTGGCATTTAGGGCCACCCCAATTCAAAGTGGCTCCAGATCATTTGATTCTTTAAAAAGTAAAAAATATAAAATGTTTGCTAGGTAGAAAAAGCTTCGTTCTTTAAACTACATGGCCACGAAATGCAATAGAGCCTAGCTAGACAGATGACATATAATTGGTACAGTAGGCTGCGGTAAGCAACATCTGTATGCCTCTCACAGCTCAGCCCCCTGCTTCTACCTTTCACACTGTGACCTGGCAGAAAGATACAAAATACAAGTTTGGGGAGACTTCTTGTAGCAATTAATTAAACTCTCAGAGTTTTCTGGGCTGGCCAGCCCTGGACAATTTAGCAATTAGTATATTGAAATCCTTTCCATTTCCAGATACTTTTTCTTACAGTAGTATCATCACATTTAAATGATTTGGTGACCTTTTTTTAAACCCCTTGCTAGACTCATAGAAATCCAGCTTTTTTTGTTTTTGATTGATGACACAACATATATCAAAAGCAAAGAACACCTGACCCTCAATAAATGGGGTTTAAAAGACAGTTTTCACCTTATTCTAAATTCATGGATTTGAGGTAGTGGTAAATGTAAGAATGTATTTATGTTCCTTACATGACAAATCTACAATTGTTCAATTTAGAATATGTGAATGAACACACAATTTTATGTGATATTTGATCACGTTTATCATTTTTATTTGTTGACACTGTTTAAATAAGGATGTCCAATGCTTGTTTGTTTAACTATGCATCTCAACACTTTCCATTTTGTTCACTTATTTTTTTTCCCTATGAATGCAGATAGAATTCTGGTTTCCTAGGTTCAGAGGGATTACGGGCACATGACTCTTTGGAGAGGTCAGATATTAAAACTTCATGAATGAAGACCAATTTATTGATTTGTTTTTGTTGTAGTATGGATATAACTGTCATCAAAATTCTCAGGTGACTCCAAGTTTTTGAATGCATATTAAAACATACAATAGTAGTTTCCAAAGCTTTGAAGTAGCTCAGCAATATCAAGTGCTAGTTATTTTATGAATTACCTTTGATTGATTAGGCATTTTCCATATAGATGTTTTTTCTTTTTATGATCTTATAAATCAGCTTAAAAGTATGTTTGAAGTTTTATCTCATTACTACTAATATATACACAATGAAGATAGATTGATTTAGTAAAATATATACATTTAATAAACAATTAGATAAGAAGATTTGCTAATATATGCAAAATGCATAGATAGATAGATAGTACCAATATAATGCATACATTTACAAATGGATAGATTGATTTCCTCGTACATGTACCATATATTAGAGGATTGAGGTATGAGTAAGCATTCATATCAGTTGTTCCCCCAGAGATCAGTGACATTGAATGAAAAGAGGTATAGCAATAACACGCACCAGAAAAAAAATTGGGACCAGTTAGCAAGCCCCCTTGCTTGTGTTTTCTACAGAGAATACGACGGGTTAAAAGTTTTGTCTGTGACAATGAAATTGAGGCCAGCTGTAGGTCATATTCACGTCCCAGTCACAGGAAAATGAACCTGTGAGACAGAACCTAATTATCTGCTAAACCAAAAGCCAGTCTCAGTTCAATAACTTACGACAGAGCTGGCAGACAGATATAGTGTTGCCATGGAAACTTTCGACTGCAGACAGGAACAAGAAGGCAAACGAGACTGTAACCCTAAGCGTGCCGAAACCGTTTCTTTGTCACGGCACTACCGTAGCAAGTAATATTCCTTTTCTCTCCTCTAAAACATATTTAAGAAGGAATTCCCCAAAATTATGTTGTCTGCTTCCCTCAGCCTTCGTACCCAAATATGTTTTTGAGAATTGAAAACCCCCCAATGTAAAACGCTTGCCAAAACAATAATGTTCCTGCAGATAAAACGCTGTAGACGTTACAAATGTCGGCCATTTTGCATCCATAAGCCATTTTATTTTCCTTTTTATTGTCCCAGCGCAAGTGTTCATTACTGCTGTTTTGTTGCTTTCAGGCAATACCAAATGACTATTTATTTCATTCTTTAGTGAATATTACCAAATACTTGTTAGGGAAAGGAAATGTAGCACATAAATGGCACCTTTGCTTTATGGACGTGAAGCAGAACCCCCACAGGCAAACAGAACGGAACTCTGGAATTGATGGGTGAAAACAAAATGTAATGGAGGAGGAAATCAGCACTGCTATAAACTGGCAAGCGTTATATAGACCTAGCATTCAAAGCAGGCTACCAATAATAAATAGAGTTTATTTTATTTATATCTAGAGAACAATATGATTTATTAGAAGATGACTGTTCCTTTTAGAGCATTCTTGTCAGTTTTTGGCAAGACTTAGGTGCTGGTAGATGAAACATTCCTGCCACCCAAAAAAGTGCTCCGACTTTTCTAAAAATATTATACCATAAAGGAGGAGGTTAGGGGACATAAACATTGTGCTGGATTTGTTTTAGTAATTACAGTTTATTAACTTCCAGAACTTTTTAGAAGATTTTAAGACATTAAGATACACTCTCCCATGTGCACCTCCATTCTGGTTGCTTGTTACCCTGAGAACACTTTTAAGTAAGACTGTGAAAGTTAATTATGACATGCCCAACTTCCATATAGCACCTCAAAAAATCTAAAAAGGAATGCACTATATGATCAATGGCTGTGGACATGTGAGCATCACACTCACTTATATGGCCAAAACTATGTTGGCATCTCTACAATTATTGAGTTCTGGGGTTTCCAATGAAGGGTATGGTTAAGGCTATATTATACAAAGTCACTGTAGATATCCAACTTTGTGGTAAGTTTGAGGATGGCTCTTATCTGTTCCTGCGTATCTGTGCACAAAGCCAGATCCATGGTTTGGAAAGTTTAATCTATAGGAACTTGTATGGTCAACCTAGAGATACTACCATGACCCTACTAAACGTCTTTAGAATAAAGTGTAATCCTGATTGTAGGTTTTTATTTATTTATCTGGCACAAGTTTGGTTTTCTAAAATGTCCTCACCAAGCTACCATCCATACAGTTCTTCTCAACCAGGGGTTCTTTGGGTAATGAGTAAGTTGTGCCTCTCAGGTCAGTTTACTGTGACACCAATGATCTCCTTGGCTATCTGTAATGGTGACATTTTTCCAATGTAAAAGGTATTCTTACCACTGATCACCACACTACCGTACTGTGGGCTGTGGATATAGTAATTATAAAAGGGATTCCCTAAAGCCCTTAAAGTTTTTTTAAAAAGTTCCCCTATGTTTTAAAGGTTGAGAACACTGGTCTACAGTCTCAAACCCAGATAAAGAAGACCTATTGGAATTCCAATAACACATTAGTGGTTTTCCTAATTGGATATCATGATGAATTAACTTGGTCTGTCTTCATCTATCTCTATCTGCTGTAAGCTGATAGAGGCAGACCTTAAATACTACTGCTTTCTTTATTTTATAGGGTTTATTGTCTAGGTTGCAATAGAACTACAAAAGATAGCATTGCCAGATAGCCATAAATACAAGCAGGAATCTTTTCCTGGAGATGCAATTTGAAGTATTTTAGGCAATCAAATCGTATTAAAAAAAACATTATTTAAAAATTCAACAATGAGGCTAGGGTTCTCTCATACTAGCTACAGGAGGTGTGCAAACCCTGGAGAAGTCAGTGGTCTATCATCTAAAAAAAATTCCATTTATGGGTGGACTGACCTTTTAACATTCACAATAATCAATAGCCCTAGTTTTGCTGTTGCACTCACTATGTGTACATAGAAATAATTTCTGGTACAGTGACAAGCACAAAATTTTGCTGTATATCTGGTAGGCTCAGTTGGACTTTTTCATTTTAGGTAAAACAAGGTAAGAGAATTTTTCTTAAATCCACTTTGCCTACGTTTTAGACAAGTATCAGCCTACCAGCTCCTGCTGGACTGTTGGTACACATTTTTGGCCCCTTTCCTTTCACTGTAGGAGGAAACAGGACTAAAAAAATGGATTGTCAGGTGTTAAAACTGAGTCTGCTGTATGTATCTATTGAATCCAGTGGGATTACAGTGTGAGATCCATCAAACAATGGAAAGAAGTGCACACTGTCATTTTAACTTTTTCAAAAGTCTATTTTCTTTGTTCTTCTATAATCGTGTTGAGCAAGTTGAGGGACTGAACTCTAGTCTCAGATGCCCATGTTTCAGCAGGTCCTTAGAATTTGCAGGTGGACATTGGGGGTCATTATTCAGCCACCAGTGATTTAAATGTGCACACTAACAGAAGAAAGTGCATGTCATGATTCCTCACTTTACTCAAGACCCTTAATTTGGAAAGTCTTTATCCTCCCAATAGAGAGCTCTTACAAGCACACAGACATCGCCTTAACTACATGTACACGCTGCAGTTCTAATGACATCTCAGTGGTGCCTCTTCTCCACCTTGAGAATCGCTGCCCCAAATCTCTGTGGGTAGGTTGATCGGCAGGTTGAAGGTATAAAGCTGAACTTAATTGACAGGAAAGCTAATAGCACACTGGAGTCTACAGCTGGAAAACTGAAGCTCTAGCTGGAGCCTTTGGTCAAAAGCCAAAGAGTTATGTTTATTTATAAGTGGCATCAAATATTTCAACAGCCTAACCTACTCAGAGCTGTGACAGTGAATGTTACTGAAGGTTAACCACATAGATACAATGCTTAGCTTGAGCAGAAGAAGGTCAAATATAAGCTTTAATAATCGCCATACAATACCTACAAATTACACTGGGGAACAATTTTGAACAATTTTTTTGTTGACTTCAGTTTTTTACACTAAAATAGGTATGCTGATTCTGAAAGTGCAGTTAGTTTTCTGTATACTGTAGCATGGATTTGTATAGGCTATTCATTTACATGCAAGAAAGTTTGGTCAGAGGTTGTGCACTGCTCTACGTAGTGAATAAGCAACATTTATTTTTCTACTCACACACATATTTCCTTTCTTTCAGATTATGTCTGGCTCTGCTGTTCCTCATTGTAAGTGCCTAAACAACCCTGATTCATTTTGTTATATCGGTGGCAGTTTCACCATTCCCAGTCAAGAGGGGGAAAATCAGCAAATTTGTAGAGCAAGCCTATTTGGCATATTTTAAAGTTAAACTTGGTGATCAAGACAAGTCTTGGGACCCTCATAAGGTGTGCAAACAGTGTATTGAGGGTTGTTCAGATGTGGACAAGGGGAACACGTGATAAGATGCCATTTGGTATACCTACAGTTTGGTGAGAGCCAGGAGATCATTTCAGTGACTGTTACTTTTGTATAGTGAAAACTTCAGGATATAACAAGAAAAAAAAATGTAACATAGAGTATCCTAGTCTACCATTGGCTATACGCCCAGTGGCTCATTCAGATGAAATCCCAGTTTTCATTAAACTACTCTCTCTTGAAGAACATGGTTATGGTGATGAACTAGGAGACAACAATGATGAAGAGTTTGAAATTGAAGAGGATTCTGTTTGTAAGGGATTTCATCAGCATGAGTAGAGTGATTTGGCACGTGATTTGGGACTATCGAAGAAGGCTTCAGAACTCCTAGCATCAAGACTGCGTGAGAAAAACGTACTTGAAAAAGAAATAGAGGGATAGTACTTTCGAACCAGAGAAATTTAATTTCTGCAGTACTTTAGAATGGACAGGGGCTTTGTGTATTGCAATAACATACCTGGTTAATTGGAGGAATTGGGAATTCCAATCTATAACTCAACTGAATGGCGACTATTCATCAATAGCTCAGAGCAGAGCTTAAAGTGTGTCCTCCTTCACAATGGCAATATATTTGGGTCAGCCCCAATTGGCCATTCAGTTTTTTTTTGTGAAGAATAATGCAGACATAAAGAGAGTCATTGAGTTGTTGCAATATCACCAACACAATTGGGTCACCTGTGTTGACCTTAAAATGGTATGCTTCCTTCTGGGTCAGCAATGCGGATACACCAAGTATCCCTGTTATCTGTGCATGTGGGACAGCAGAGCTCATGAGAGGCATTGGGTGGAAAGGAATTGGCCTCCAAAATCTGCTCTAAAACCAGGTGATCCAAAAATTCTACATGAGCCACTTGTTGATAAAAAGAATATTATATTCCCACTTCTACACATGAAACTGGGTCTGATGAAGCAGTTTGTTACAGCTTTGCCAACTGAAGGAGACTGTTTCTTGTACCTCATTTTTGCATTTCCTAGCCTGTCATTTGAAAAATCAAAGGGTGGTGTGTTTGATGGTTCACCAGGACAGAAGTCGAAAAGAATGCTTAGTTATCATTCAAAGCCATTGTCAAGGACTTTCTTGGAAACACATGAGCAAATAATTACACAGAAGTTGTCCAGAAAATGCTTGGTTGCAAAATGAGCATTAAGTGCATTTTCTGCACAGCAATCTTTCTATCTTTCTGGAAAACCTTGGTGCAGTCAGTGAAAGGCATGGCGAACGAATCCACCAAGATTTGAAGGTCATGGAAGGATGGTATCGGGGTAGATGGGATGTACATATGATGGCTGACTATTGTTGCAGCATCTGGAGGGAATGTCCTAACACTGAACACTGCAGGAAAAGCTATAAGCATAAATTTTTACCTTAAATGCTAACTGATTAATTTCCAAATGTTTTACTGTAAAAAAAAATGTCATAGAGTAACCCTTTGTATGAACAAAAGAAATTTAAATAAACAGTACAATCAAGGTATTATTTCATTATTTTTTAATTTGTATGTTCTTTGACAAAAATAAAGGTTACCTTGTATCGTAAAAACTGGATGTGATAGCAAAAAACTGGAGTCATTTCTGGATTCACCACCCAAAAATTTGTAACACACAAGTGCAAGATCTAACTCAACAAAAAATGCGTTCCCCAGTGTTGTTAATAGACACAAAAAAAATCTGTAAAAGTTTTTTTCTTCTTACTATAATGCTACTATATCATTTCTTCTTACTAATAACAAATTCAGCTTTATAGCTTCTTTCTCAAGGGGCTTTACCAACAGTAGTTACATATTTCATAACCCCTTTGCTGCCCGGCTAATGTTTCCATTTCTCATATGCAGAATGAAAATCAAATTATAGACTGAAAAATTCCAAACTGTGTGTATCCTGAAAGCAGAGTGCTTCTGATTTACTGATATTTAAATTGTAAGCTAAAAATCCACCAAAATACCATTAGTGATAATAACTCAATACCTTCTTCCAAATATCTATTAAAAACAAGTAAAATAGTTTTTTGGAAATAGGTAACAAAATGTTTATATATGGGTAACTTTTTTTTAATTCCACATAAATACTTTCAAAAAATTGAAGATATGCTATGACCCCTATGAAACAATAGTGCTGATTTGCGGTTCCTAGTTTGGATATATTAGAGCCTAAATATACTTCTTATGCTTCATCTGTGTCCATCCAATACTGATATCAACTAACTCACAAAGGGCCTGTGCCAATGGGCTTTTGTTCTGTTCAAGCAGGTATTACATTAGTACAATTCTTTGGGAAACTCAAAACCCATTTGAGGCAGGTCAAATGCAGGTCTGAAGAAGGTCGACTGTTGGTCAGTCGCATCTGTCAATGGTTTCCAAATGCGTTCAGAAGCATCTGAACTGAAGAAGTGCAGATCTGATGGTCAACTGCAGGTCAGCCTCACTTGCACTATTTTACTAGTGAATAGTAATAGGTGAAGCTTTTTGCCAGAGGGGTCAGATTCTGAGTGTTCAGGGTAGAACACTACAGTGTGTACCGCTGGTGGACGTAGCCAGCAGAAGTCCCCTGTGCAGAATTGTCTTGGGCCCCTCTCCCCCACCAAACTGACTTGGAGCCTCCGATGACTGAGGAGAGTACTGGACCCTGGTACAGCAGCACCCTTTGCACTTCCCTATGTCCGCCCCTTGTGTGTACTGTATACTGCCAACTCTTTACTAATCATATCCAATTCAAAACCATAGGCATAAATATGTAGTGTCCTTGCAAAAAAAAACATAATGCTAAGCACATAAATTTTAAGTTTTAATTATATCTTTATATCTTTAGCTTTATATCTTTAGCTTTATATCTTTAGCTTAAATGTATTTGTTAGTTATTACTGTCTTATCATCCAGGATGCAGATTAATACTGGAGGCTTTGCAATAAAAGTTTGAGACTTAAATGTGATATTTAACTCATTCATAAAATTAACATTCATAAAACAATATTGCAGCCATATAAATGCTCCATTAAACATATTGGTACTAAGGATTTGTTAAGCGCCTCCAAGCTAATAGAAGATCTATATATTTTTTTTTTAGGTTTAAACTTACATCTTTTGTTACAGCTTGGAAGAGTCTCCTAGGTATTCATTAAAAGACATTTTGCACAAAGTAATTCAGTAGCTCCCACAGCAATATATTTATTACCAAGAGCACATAAACTGTATTGGTTATTGGCAATGATAACCCTGCTTGAAGATAATACTTAAAAGCAGCACAGAATAGAAATTTAATAATATGATTTTCAATTGGTTACTTTTATTTCTTATAACTGCAGAAACTAAAGCTTTTTTGTATTCCATTGGAAAAGTCCAGGCAAAGCGCTTACGTATACCATAGGCAAACTGTGTATGTATATATATATATATATATATATATACACACATACACACATCATATGTAAAATTACATGCAATATGAATTATATAATAATTTAAATAACTATAATAAATCAAATATAATATTTACAAATAACGTTCTTTGTATTATTTAATTCATTTCTCTTAGCATCTTACATACTTATATTATTGATTTAAAAACAACATCACATCCAGTAAAATCTTTGCTCATATCGGTCTCACAGCTATTATATTATTTGGTCTAATTTGGGCTCTCTAAAATAAGGGAAGAAAACTTTCTTGGGAAAATCTGGGTGACCCAGCAAACCTGGAACTGAACTAGGCTTGAAAACATATGCCAACAAATAGCAAGGAAATCCATATGTGTTTTTGTTCCCTAGATTTACCCAGCATTTTTTTTACCTTTTTCAATTTGTTAAAGCCAATGTTAAAATTTTTTAAATTTTGGATAAAAGTTGGTTGAATCTTGGGTAAAAAATATTTAAACAGACCCTGTAGTCAATAGGAAATAAGAAATGGAAATGAAATTGGCTTTGCAATGGACTTTAAATGGCTTTACCCTGGATCAGTTCTTGTACCCCCCCCCCCCCCCCTCCCCCAAAAAAATGGCCCCCTATTAGCGACGTTATTTTATTTTTCTACAAAAAATAAAATACACCTAATACAGCTTCTGCGAAAAACACAAGACTTCTAACTGCAAACAAAAAATTATTTAAATATGGCTAAATTGGGAAAATGGGCAAACAATCTGCTGGTAAAATCTGAATTTTTGGGGAAAAACTTTGCCAGACTCCCTCGGCTCACTCCTATGGGTAGATAATCCATAATGAATCTGACTTTACCAAACACAGATTATATTACCTATTGGTTTATTTGTTGACCTTTAAATATTGTAGTTAGTATTTTTTGGTGCACTGATCCTTCAAACTCTGCTTTAAGCAACAGTAAACTCTTTGTAGAAAATATGTATTTTATCATATTCATCTATTTGAAATCGACCGCGGCTGCTATATCTTCACCATCAGCGCCTGCAAAGACCAGCAGAATAAGAAAGAAATGTACTCTGTAAAGAAGCTAAAACATTCAGATCAGACATTGACTGACAACCCCATTTTGCTGTCCAGTCAACAACTAGGAGATTTCTGAACAGATAAGCATAGTCATTAGGCTGATGTGTTCAACTGCCTCCATTCTCCTACATCGTGTGTGTTAACTTATCTGCACATTGAATAAAATCTCTCTCCGCATTGTCATAAAGACCACATACCATGCAAGCTGGTGATATCAGTTACATCAATGCCTACATTTACTTTGTGACAGCATAATGGATCTGTATCTCTAGCACACACTGCATTCTAGAAAATGTGCAAGATAAAGGACACGTCCGAATATGTGTTTTGCTAGCTGGATTTAAACTGGAAGTTCAGCTAAAATTGAAAATCTTAACATCATGGAAACAACACTCAGGCATTTAGGAGAGTAGTAAGGCTCATGTCAGGCTTTTATTACTGTCTTCATTCCTACAAGGAAATTCTTCTTCTTCATGTGTAATAGAGGCTAATGCCACTAGTTTAAAAGTAATAGGAAATCTCATATTTAAAAGTTGTTACTTAAACAGAGGTAGAGGGTAAATCATCCTATGGGGACAACTGCTGTCTATAGATGGGCAGAAAGCGGAAATCTTTAGTAAATTTTATCTACCTTTGAGCCACTGAGAATTGCAAATACAATTAAAATCAAGAAACAAACAACTTAATCATTCAACCGTGAACTTGATCAGCCACCAGGTTTTGGTTTATTGTGAAGTTGAAATGAGGCAATACATTGGCAGCTTTATTACAATTTGATAAATTGAAAAAATTGGACCTTCCCACCAAGGTAATTTCAGATCCATCTCCTGTGTTTTGTGCAATCTGTGTACAATCAAAAAACATGCTTTAGCTATATTTACTTGTGTTTTTTAGTATTTTATGATATTTTTAGTATCTTCCATTTTGGTAATTTAAAGTTTTCAATCATGGTGACATAAGACGTCTTCTACCGTGTTTCCCCGAAAATAAGACCTACCCCGAAAGTAAGACCTAGCACTATTTTGTAAACCTGCCCTAATATAAGACCTACCCCGAAAATAA